>NW_025110554.1:0-32655 GCF_011392965.1 Frieseomelitta varia
TGGAATGTATGTGATGCATGACTGTACGCAATGTATGTAACGTATGATCGTATGTAATGTATATAATGTATGTAATGTATGATTGTATGAGTGTATAAATTGTATGACTGTTAACGCGATCGTTGTTCGAGAGACAGAGTTCCATAGTTCAATCTCATGGAGCGCTTTAGAGTTAAGATTTAGACTTAAGTTTGAGAATGAACTATGGGACGTTTGTCTCCTTTGTTCGTAACCCCGGGCCAAGTAGACTAAAATCTCTGCATTCCTTAAGAATGCAGAGTTATTTTTATGTATGTTAATGGAGGGTGGTTGGGATTAGGGACCGGGTGGGTCTCGTGCGTAGTCACCTCCTCGTGGTGAGACCTGGTAATTGATATCTTTTTACAAACGTTAGAGTTTTACAAACTTTAATGCTTGTAAAACGATATCAAGCTAAGAACTACGCAACCTGCAGTTCAGTTTAAACCGTGAAAATTTCTTGCCTTTCTTCATTTCACGATCTAAATTGAACTGTAGGAACAATTAGTTGATAAGTAAACTTTTGGGCCCCCAGCGGGTCACCGATGGACGACGAGGGATATCGCAGGGACATCGTGGGACGACGAGGGATATTGTAGGAACATCGTGGGATGCGTGCATCTTAACTTTAAGTTGCGTGCATTTAGTTTTAAGTTGCGTACATTTTAGGTTTAAGTTGCGTGCGTTTAGTTTTAAGTTGCGTGCGTTTACTAATGTCTGTAAACAGTCTGTAATTTTGAAAGATTGAAAGTAATTATCGTAACTTACTTGAAGAGATCGTTAATGGACAAATGCTTTATGACAGTTTGGCAAAGTTGCCATGATATTCTTTCCATCAGGCCCACCATCTTCTCCTCTTGAGAGTAATAGCTCGAGAGGATCCAAATCATTCTTATTCCTTCCATCAGCAGAGGAATGGTTTGGCTGATTGTTTTGAAGCAATCCGACTCTGTCGTCAACTGTAATACGTCTTGATTATTATACCAATCGTAGATTAAAATTTTCTTTTTTTTCATTTTAAGTAACTTTCATCTTATTCGATAAAATAATTGAAAGTTAATGGAGGCTTATTATTAAATAGTGTCAAATATAACTTTCTTTAATGATGATAATTATTGTTCGAGTATATATACAATTATATTTAATTATTTGCTTACTATTTTATATTGAAAATATTCATTTACTGTGTAATATTTGTATTATATTATTATATTATTAATAATATAATATATTATATTACTATATTCTTTATATTACTTCATAATATTTAATTGCACTATATTGTGTGCAATATTTGAAATATTCCAACATCATTTGAATATTATTTATGACAGTAAGTCTCGATCAATTTACCTTAAGGTGCCTCAAAATAGTCTGCAGGAAACGATTATTATCCCTGGCTTCGGAATAACATTTCCACAAGTCTGAATAAAAGTATTCAAAGTTGGAGGCGATCGGTGAGAAGATGTTGCTCAGTAAATGCAGTATTCTCTTGGCCATAGGAGTTTTCAATTGTTCCACCAGCATTAACAATCCTACTTCTCGATCCTTCCAATAATCATACTCTGCTAATGGTCCTTTACCCAGTGGCACTTTCGTTTGGAACGATTCCAAAACCTGTAACAACGTATTAATTGTAATATTTATTCCTTTTATTTTTTCATGTCTATCAAGATATCAGAGATCGATCTGCTTGAAAGAGAAATTTCATTCACCTTCTCTATGTGCACGCCCCACGACATAATCACGTTTTCCAGTTGCTCGATCACTTCCGTGTTCTTCTCCAACATCTCGTCAGTAACGTTCGGATCATCGAGTTCCGGTATATTCGGCATTGTTAGCAAAATATCGCCCTCAATATGTTCCAGGGTCCTAACAAACAGTGAAACTTGTCCCTCGAGTTTTCTTCTTTTGATTCATTTATACTTTAGATAATACATAACTCGTGGTAAAAATTGTAGAACAATTTTTCTTTGAGATTGAATATTCTTATCAGATGATTTTATAAATCGTAAAGTATTGTTTCCAACGTTCAAATTACAATCGTTATATAAATTAAAATGAAATAGAACTGATTAATAGATTGATTAAAGAGAACAATATAAATTTAGAAATGGGATATTTGATTTGTTGCAATGAATCCTTTAAACACAGCATTTAAGAACAGTACAACAGATATAGCAAATATTTGTACTTTGTCCCGATATATATTTTATTCAGTTTAATTTATTTCACTCGTTTCAAATTTCATTGCTGCTGAAAGTAATAACATAAATTCAATTATCTCCTGATTGAAAACCAGCCACGAGCCACATGCCGTGTCGTTGATCATTGTTTAACAGTCGTTAATGTGCATGCATTTGCAAAAAATTTCAAATTGCGAAATTATACAAAGTGCATATACGTTGCGTGTAACATGTAAAAATCTATAAACAATTGTAACGTGATCTATACTATATACTAACCATTCCACGCCGGATATTAATTTATCCAAGTACGACAGAATGTCGTTTTTATTCTGATCGAGCGAGGAAAGTACTTCCGGCGCTTTGGGTTCCGTTATGCTTTTAGCTTGGTCGAAACTGATCTCTATCTTGCGGGTTTTCCGTTTCAATTTTATCCTGCTTTTGGTCTCCCTCGGTGATAGAACGCTCGACAATGATATTTCGTCCTCGTCGCCTTCCTCAGCCTCCTTCCTCGCCGCTACAATCGATATTCTGCGAAATTCCGACGGTTTTCTGAACATCGAGCTCTGATAATTAAAAAAAAAGAAAAAAATTGGAATTTAGTATTCTGTCGATAATAAATGAAATCGATAAATTATGACGTTATAACATCTTATTGTAATATATATAATGTATTTCATATTCTACGAGATCCTCCAATAAACTCTCCCATAAACGCATAAAAATCCCACAGGTACCAAATTTACTTGTATAACGCTTTTCTTAGATAAAATTCAATATCTTTTTATTCGAGAAAATGTATTATATACTCGAGTTGCTATGATGTCTGTCCAACTTGGAACATGTTCCTTTTCTTCAGGCTCCTCTTCTCTCGGTGCTTCTACAAACTGCACTCCTCTGAATTGGGATTCAACTAACGGTTTAAACACCTAAAGAAAAAGAAAAACAATAATTTTCATAACTGCAAAAAAATATTTATTTGATAATTACAAATATATTTAATATTCAGTTACAAAATGAAGAAGAACGTAAATCTTGAAAGAAATGCAAAGATATAGAAGTAGTGTTTACCAAAGAAATTTAATTTAGTTAAGAAGTTTACGAAAGAAATTTGATCAAAGTATGCTTTTTAAAAGTTTGTCATACGATATATAATCTGTTAAACTTTGCACAATTGGTTCGCTCGAGATGTTGAAAATGTAATTTAATTAAAGAGTTAACTATTAAAAGGACACATGGTACGATCATTCGAATATCGATAAAAATTTACCCAACAGAAAAATTTTTACAAGAGGAACTTTGTCAGTGTGTAATTTGTCAATAGCAATATTAACTGAAATGAATTTATCGGCGCGTTGTTTAAATTGATGCGACGGTCACGCTTTGCCGCTTGAAATTTCTAGGCAAAGTGGTCGTTGTAAATTACGAAGAAAATTAAATTGCAAAATCACTGAAAAATTATTAAGAAATTATTAAGATATCTTCTTACCTCAACGAGCATTCTGTTTAAAGAAACTAAAAACTTTCCTTGGAGAGAACCGACGACCAAATAACTCGTAATCTGCTCTTCGCAATCTGTGTAAGAATCGAAGTTTGGTACACCTTCGTCGGTTGTTCTCAGGAAGTAAAACAGAGTAACGTCTTGCAAGTCTGTTCTGCTACCATCCACTTCGCCGCATATCATGTGAAGGATCGGCACTTTCCGCACTTTTTGCACCAGTTTCTATACGATAGATTTCACTTTTGTTCCTTTCGTATTTAAATATTTTCATATTAAATACTTTCATATTTAAAATAGAACAGAGCGGTGATTTAAAACAAAACAAAATTTAAGTGTAGCACCTACCATTAATACCATTACACAAATAATATCACAAGTAATAAATACCAGTATTATTATGAATGTTATTAATATATTAATATCAGTTAATATATATTAATTTTATTGATTAATTATTTTTACTTTATTTCTTTATTATTCGTTAATTTCGTTTATTAGTTAATATGTTTTTTTATTATTTAATATATATATTATAGGTAAATAATATGTATGTTAGATAAAATCATCCAAATATTTTACGTGTAATTGAATACCTTTGTTTGAACATATTTGTGCCTCTCTTCCGGCGGTGGCACGAAATCTGGACTGTCTAAAAATCGAAGAAAAGAATCGAGGAATGTCCAAAGAAAATGTTGCTCGTTCGATCGAATATGGTTTATGTTCCAAGTACAGTGACATTTGTGTAATTTACCAGTAACGTCATTTTTCTCTGGATCTCTCTCTTTGGCAATCGTATCGCCAGTTCCAGACTCCTTCGGTTCTTGCGACTCGCCCTCTTCCTCTTCCCCTTCACCCTCTTCCTCCTCTTCATCTCCATCTTCGATCTCTTCGCTCATTGTCGACTTTTTCTCCGATTGAACTGCCATCGCGGACTCTTCGATTTGACGTAGCAGCGCGAGCGGATCGATCTTCGAGGGCGTTGCTTTCGGCTTGATTTTCTTGGGCTTTCTTCTCTTCTTCCCCTCCGAAATTTTTTCCGTCTTTCCTGTCGTCGAAGTTACAATAATAAGGTTCCTGTCTCATGAAACGTCGTCTAACTGTGCTTAAGACTAGCGAGATGTCCAAAACGTCCGCTGAGAAAGATTGCAAGTAACAATGCGCGTGCTTCGTGTCAACAAAATCTATCAGATTGTGCGCGACGTAGGTTGAAGTGTAATATTACGAACTCTCAGGTGAATAGAATGAAATGTTGGAAGTACAATTTATCGAAAACAATAATTATCAAAAGGGTGGAACGTGGCGTGGAAATTCGGCAAAACTGTGCGTGACAAATTTGAAGATTCATTATAACAGCGAACTATCGAAAGAGTGAAATAATAAAATTCGCCAAACTACATATGAAATAAAATTGAATAAGGTCGAAGCGTAATAAAATTGCTTGGCAAATTAAATTAGACCGAATTTAATGATCGTGGTACTGATTTATTTAAAGAGTCAATTGTCACGAAATTTACTGTGCATTATAAAAAATCACTCGAAGCTGGAAGAAAATCTATCAACTCGTGCATAATGAATATACAAAGATTCTTCCATTCAACTTACGACTTTTCCCTTTCATCGCCAGTGTCGTTAACGCGGCCAATTTACTGACACTGTGCTTGCCTATCATCCATCAACAACAACAACAAACCAGTTTTACGTCGTTCCAATTAATACAGTAATCTATATGACTCGCGTTCTCTGTAATTGCTTCTTCGAGAGACTACTTACTTTCCCAGACCGGGACCTCTTCGTGAGTGATCTCGGTGAAATAGGTGCAGTAGAAAAAGATCACCTTTCTCTCGAGATCGGTCACACCGTATAGGTCCAGTATCAGAAAGTTCAATACCTTATCCTCGTAGTATCGATTGTTCGCCTGTTGTTTCGAATCAGATGTTCAATTTCTCTTCGACGATGGACGAGCGAAAAAATAAATAAGAAATTGTGAAACAACGTCACATTTTAGGAGAAAGGGATCAGTAATTTCTATTAATATTATACTGCAGGACGATCAAAGTAGAAAATTTTAGAGTAAAAAATAGAAAATTGTAGGACAATAGTAAAAATAATAGTAAGAATAGAATATATATGAATATTTCAATCATAGCAAGAAATTTTATTACAGTAAAAATAGAAAGAAAGTCTATAATGCAATAAGTATTTCAATAATGAGAAAGTTTTGTAAAATAAGTAAACAAACAAATATTTTAACAACGGGAGGAAATTTTCTGATAGTAAAAATAGAAGAAAGTTTGTAAACGCAATAAATATTTTAATAATATGATAAATAGTTTTGTAATAGTACAAATTTAATAATAACAAAAACACGTAAAATCTTGTAATGCAATGAATATTTTAACAATTTCGTAACAATAAAAATAGTGGAGAGTTTATAACGCAATAAATATGTTAGTAGGACGAAAGAAGTTTCGTGAACAATAAAGATCAAACAACGACGAAAATAAGAATATTTATAGGAAAGTTTACAACACTGTGAAGAAACAATTTTCTAAAGAAAATATAAACAAATTAAAGCGGCTAATTCTACTTTCCTATATATTTCAAACAAATACAACATAAAGTTTATAATTTATACTTGCTTTCAAACGAGAACTTAGTGTTAGAAGTATATTTTACTCTCCAAGAATGGTCAAGGAACATCTAAAGATTGTTCGATTACTTTACATTTAGTAGTTTGTAGAAGAGGAGCTCGTGGCCTTGTATGCCCAAAAATTTCACCACTTTGTCCCGCATCCATCTCAACCTATCGAAATTAATTGTTCGTCTCATGCTTGCGTATACAGACAAGGTGAGAAAAATATTCAATCTTTACCAGTGTGCGTCGGTGCAATATATTTATTAACTCTGCACACTCTGTATACGTTTATTAAATTGCAGAAAAATTCATTTCGTTACCGATAGTCCATGTGTATCACGGAATGTCTGCTTGCTAGAGTAACGTCGTCCAATTCGTCATCTTCGTCTTCGAGGTCAGTTTTTAGAATCTCTATTTCCGATTCGGCCATATTTTTTATCTTCGATCTACAGGTTTTTCGTAATCGTGTCCTTTCAAAGAATATTCAACGATCTGGGTGATTTCAACACGCTGCGCGAAATATTTACGACGTATTCCTAATATTTTATGGTCGTTTCGATTCGAAACGATGATCGTTTGATTACTTTAAACGTTTGGCAAGATTCGTGAACTCTTTTCAATGTGATTCGAGCGGTTTAACCTAGCACTTTACACTGCGAAATCGATTAAACGCGCACGAATTACGAGAGTTGATACATCGACGTTGTCATGACGAATAAACAGTGTGTTCTCGCGAATAGGAAAAAGATAAGGAAAATTTTATCAATATCGAACTTTGTCACGATCACGTGAAATTAATTCTGAGTTTGCGAATTTTTCGAATTTCTTTTAAATGTCTATAGTTCAAAATTGCTTGATCCTTTTGATTTTTCCATCTTCTTTTCTCATGGATTTCTGAAAATTTCAAAGAAAATACGTAATTTCTAAATCTTTGAACTTTTTTTTCACGTATAAACTTCAGATTTCTAGTCTCAAGTTTTCAAAGATTTCAGCTACGAATTAAATCTATCATACTTCCCTATTTTTGCCAATTTCAATATCTTTTTTTTCTTACATGTACCATCTCAATTTTCTTTTTTTTAAATTAAAAATCTCTTTTTAAGGAATTTTTAAATTTTTGATCTTTTAGTGCCTAGGTTTTCATCGTCAACTATTGAGTTCTCAGGTTTAGAAGAATTTGAAAAAAAAAAATGACAAGTAAGAAAGTAGCTCTTCTTTTCACAACGAAAGGATATATTTAAAAGTCATTAAAGTGTCGGGTTACATTTACAAAGTATTGTTTAATAATCACTATTGCTTCTTGCACACTCGTACATACATTAACGCATACATCTACAAATCTATGTATTACATGTAGCTTTCATTATCGAAACCCTGTTCCTTGTCATTGGTAAGTTATCAAGTTAGTATGTATTACATATATATATACTCTTTATTATCGAACAGTAACGATATTCTTTCTAAAAGACACAACAACAGATCTTATTAACAATGATAACATAATTATCATTTCACATGTGTTACAGAAGTAGCTCTGTCCTGAAACTTTAAGGAAATTTTATGAGTGAACTGCGAATTTTTTATATATATATATATATATATATTATTAAATATATATTTTAAAAAATGTTAAAATATGAATTTACACAGAACGATAGAATACGTAAAATATTTAAAATTCGTTCTCGATTTTTCGCTGGATTTCTATCTTTTCAATTGTATTCTCGAAAGTGGAAAACTTGCACGAAAGTCCACAATTTATTTATGAATAATTCATCGCTATGTTAATTGCAATTACAAGTAAAATATCTTAAAAAAAGAAATTAACGAAACTAATCATACATCAGCCCTTCTTTTACGCTTACGACGTAAATGGTAACATGAGCCATTAATCTCCGTCATTCAATTATTACATCACAATTTCTTTCACCCGGAGGCTCGTTAAAATTTTCAAAGAGAAAAAAGAAAGGAACGTAAATTTCAAACAGGCGTCAAACTTCACAATCCTGTCAACGAAGAGATTAAAAGATTAAAAGATTTTCTTACAACGTAAATGTAATAGTAACATGAACCATCGACACGTTGACCGTCACGCGAAATACGTTTTGCTTATTGTTTAATTTTGACAAAATATTATATTAATAAAAGTGCAATGAAATCGTAGTTCTCGTAGTGTTTAGTGTCTAGTCTGTTTGTAAATGATGTTCATTTTAATTGAAACATTCCAATTGTATTTTAATTCAAATTCGTTGCAAAATATTTCATAGTTGTATACGAAATGATTAATTCTACAAGCGTGTAAAATTATTTTAGAGACACGAAATGTTAAATGTTTGTTAATAAAATAATGAAGCAGTTTTGAGAAAAATTATTTGTTCATTCAGATAAACTGATGCAAGATTATTTCGACGTAAGTCAAATAAGATGATGCGATCATTATATATAAACAAAAGTACCAATTACACCTTGATCACTGTGACAATCAACATATTTAATTATTCTCACAATCGTTCAAAGATCCATTACATTTTCAAGGAAGGAACGTCAATTTCTCACGCCAAAGTCTCGAACTCGGAAAAAGGAAATAGAGTGTCAAGAGTTAAAAAGAACAAGAGAAAGAAAGATGGTCACGGAATTGGAAAGAAAAAGAAGGAAAAACGGTCGTAGAAATCTAAAAAAAAAAAAAAGAGAGAAAAGGAAAAAAGAAGCAGCAGGACATCACAGATTTCATTCTAAACCTAAGTTCATTCCTAGAAGATCCTAAGAAACCACCTTCAAATCATTCCTGAGACGCTTCTCGTTGTTTCGTTCTTTCTCGAAAACGGTCCATTCACCGATTTCTCCTCCAGAACGGTCTCTCCCTTCACACTTTCCACCGTTTGCGGCTCGATCAAACCACCTAGAACAGCCTCCACGTACTCCTCTCTGCCCTCGTCGGTGTCAAGGGAGAATCCAATCGACGGGACAAATTCCGTCTTCACCACAGTCTTCACCTCAGACTCCGTGGTGGACGTGACATTCGCCGTGGCCGCCGTCGTCGACTCGACGTCCACGTTGGAACTCGTCGACGAGATCGTCTCGCCAGCAGTCGGTGTTCCTTCGTGCTCGTTCGCTCTCTCGAGAGAAACCGCAGCCTGAAACCCAACCGATCTCTCTTTCTCAGGCAGCTCGAGGGAGCTTCGTTTACCATCTCTGTAAAGAGGCTCTCCGAAGTTCTCCTCCAGCTGACCCAGAATCTTCTCTTTCGACCGTGTGGCAAAAGTTTCCAAGTTCAGCTCCGTGGAAGTGGTCTCCTGAGAGGCGATGGTCGCCGCGTCTTGCTCGAATTCCGCGTTCGAGTTCACGTCTTTGGCGATGGTTCCCAGCGACGCGACGCTCGGCCTCGAACTCTGAACGTCCGACAGGGAGAACGGGCGAGGAACTCGGTCTAGCTTCAACAACTCCGACATCAACTGAAGAAGACTGACGATGTTCGGATCGTTTCTCTTGACGTCAGTTACATCCATGTCGGTGGTGTCGTTCGTTCCGAGCATAGACTCGCCTCTGACGTCCGAAATGTTCACAGCGGTCGTACGCGACTCCGTGGTTCTACGAAACTCCGGCTCTACAGACTTGATTATCTCCAATTCGTGTATCTCGTCGCTGAAACTCGAGGTCTCTTTGCCCTGCCGGGCTATCAGTTTGCTGATTATGTCACGCCCGGTTGGCACCAGCTCCTCGTCTCTGTTCATCGTCAACGTCACCTGATAAGGCGAGTTGTTCCTATCGATACTCTCCTCGATGTGCCTCAGAGTCTCCGGCCTGCTGGATCCGAGCGAAGCTCTCGACTCGTCCGATGTTTTCTTCTTTGTTTCATCTGCGACTGAAGACTCGACGTCGATGGATTCAGTCGCTGGAGACGGCGGAGTTTCGTCAAATCGCCGCGTCGAGCGTTCCTCGGAACTCGGAGCATCGTCCGCGCTAAACTCAAGCTCGATCCTACCGATTTTCCCTTCGTTCTCGGTGTCGTTCTTGAGTGTCAATGGTGCGTCCCCTTCGGCTCTGCCTGCAATGTGATCTCTCGCGGCGATTCTGGCATTCGATCGATCCTGAAGAGAGGAAGAGAGCCACGATCCAGTAGACAATACCAAGATGCTAGCCATTGTGCTGGGATGATTCTTGAAACTGGAGTCTCCAGAGATCTCTTTGCCCCTGTAGTTGCTCGTTATCGCTGCGATTCCATCGAGAGAAGTAGACTGATCGATATAATCGTCGGGATCAGCGCCTTCGAAGCTTGGCGGCTGAGACGTGCTCGATGAGTAAGGCGCATCGTGCTGGGCCGTGTAACGAATCAACAAAGTAGATCCTTCGAACAGATCCGGCACCTTTATCTGAAACTTGCTCTGCGCTCTTTCTAAGGGCGGTTCTAAGAATTCGGCTGGTCTAGACGTTTGGAAATCTCCGCCGATGGATCCCTTCTCACTCTCGTTTGAATATTCAGAGTTCGCGTCGCTGGAATTGGAAGTGTGCGAGGATTCGCGTGGACTGGTGCTCGCTTTTATGGTGCTCTCGATAACCGACGGTGTGGTGGTCGATATAAAACCGTTCGAATTGCTCGGAATTCCTTCCTTTCTCGTTTCTTCGTCGTCTCTTTGGTACTGTTCGGTCGTTCCCTCCTTCTTCGCATCGGACTCTGGTTTGGCCAGCGTGTGCTTCACCTCTTCACCGCGAGAGTTGAACTCGTCGCGGACCTTCGTCTCGACTTTCACCGGATTCTGTTGGCGAACCGAGATCCCTCTGTAAGACTGGCGCAACGCTTGGCCAAGACCGATGCTACCCCTGGCATCGATATCGTCCGCGGAATCGAAATTCTCCTGGTCCCTGTTCCTCTCTCTGAATCGTTCGTAAACCTCCTCGAACAGAGAACTCCCTCTCGCCGCTTTCGTACGATTGAGGTCGTTGAAGTCGTCGAGGACTCTCACTTGGAATCTCTCGCTCGGTCGTTCGTCCCTCGTTCGTTCCTGGTTGTCGGTGTCCTCGTAATCGTACTCGTAACTCTCCTGCTTGACGTACTCGTCGTCTCGGCTGGATTTCCTCGATGGGACAGCCACCGACTTCCTCGAGTCTGTTCCAGCGAAATCCTTGCCTCGGCTGGTGAAGACTCTGGTAGGGGGAGTGACGAAACTGTTGGTCCTACCGCGTGAGAAATAATAGTCAGAGCTGTCTATCACCTGATCCAGCTTGTTGTACGCCAAGGTAGACGATCTGAACATCGTGGGAACGGTCGGAGAATAGAACCTCCTTGTTGTAGTGGTGACTGTTGGTACAGTGGGCGCGTAGGAGGGTTGGAACTGGTTGGTGAACTCGTTCGGCCCTCGATACGCGTCGTGGAAGTCCTTGTTCCTCTGGTCCCCGTATCCCGGGTCGTTGATCTTCTGAATTCGAATAATCGGCGAATCTTGGTAGGGAGATCCAGATTTCTCGCTCGAGTAGAATTTGTCTTGGTAGCTTCGGCTGGCTTCTGGTTTCCTGGTCCCCTTCAGCTGATAAGAAGACGGAATGAAGTCCCGATTGGCAGAGGCAGAGTAATCGAAGCTCGTTCTCAGATCGTTCCCGGTTGGGTCGACTTGAGAATAGTCGAGGATTCTTCCTGGACCTCTCTGATAGTCCACTATGCTTCCAGTTCGATCGGGATCCACCAGGCCATCCTTCGTCACGTCTGTACCCGATTGAAGGCTGATCATGGCGTAAGCCTTACGGATCATCTCGTCGTCGTCTTGCTGGTAGCTGTCGCGGTTCACGTCTATGTACTTGCTGCTGGCTGAACAGTCCACCTTGGTCCACCAGTCGCAGGTGAGCAGCTTCTGGCTGAATATGGAGCCTATCGGGCAGAGGAACGAGGAGACCAACACGTCGTGGCACACGTGGAACACTTGGCACCCGGCTACCTCGTCTGCGTAGTAACCTGATGAAAAACGAGAGTATTTAGTTCCTGAGGCGTTTCTGAAATTATCTTATCATCGCCGTAGTAATCTTCTAATGGTTCATTTAATACGTTTAATAGCAGATGGAGAAGGGAATGAGTGTTTTCAATTTGTTTGAAATGATCACGACCGCGAATACTCACTTTCCAGCGTGATAATGCGTTACGGAGGAATTCCAACGAACCAAACAGAATATAAATAATTAGATTCGTTACCCAATCGATAATTAGCACGCCCGTGTTTCCAACGATCGATCTTTATCTTAATGATCGAGCCAGCACCACATTTCACTGCATTTTCCGTCGAAAATAATCGTGCGGCAAGCAAATGTTTACGTTCGATGCACGTTACGTAATGGAGAACGAAGTATCGTTACTGTACTTGTTCAACATCTTTCTTTCTCCTCCTCTCACCTCTTGAATTATCTAATGGCGTGATTTCTTCCGCGAGGTTCGACTCGCGATAGAAAAGACGAGCCAGTGTCCATCGCGACGCGATCGGAAATTTCAATTAAGTCGCTCTCTTCGATCCACGAACGTTTGTCACGATTCCACTCGACGAGAGAGAGAGAGAGAGAGAGAGACTGAGAGAGAGAGAGAGAAAGAGAGAGAATGGATATCTATTGCATCAGTGATTGATGATGGGAAAAACATGCACATGGTTATCGCAGTTTCTTCCAGAAAAGGGAAAAGATCAAGAGAACCTTCGAATTTCACATTAGAATTGTATTTGATTTGGTATTAATTAAGCTGATCAAAACTCGAATCTATACTATATTAATCTATACTATATTAATTATAATCTTTATACTATACTATACGACGCGAAATTCTGTATACGTTTTTTAATCTCTCGTCACAGTGTTCGTGAAATTTCAAAATATTTTATGTATAACATGTAATACAAATGTGGGTCTTTTATTTTTCACTATCATGTTCAATCTTTTTATTTGAACTGTTTTTTTTTTAACTCTCTTCTGTTTTATGAATCTTCATATGTTAATACTTTCTGAAAATTAATTGTTTAATTACTTTAGAATTATTTTATATTTTATGTTTTAAATTATTTAATTACTTTAGAATTATTTTATATTTTGTGTTTTAAATTATTTAATTATTTTAGAATTATTTTACATTTTGTATTTTAAATTATTTAATTATTTTAGAATTATTTCATATTTTGTATTTTAAATTATTTAATTATTTTAGAATTTTTCATTATTATGAATTAGAATTACTAGAAATTTTATTACATAAAAAAAATATGAACTTGTATAAACGAATCAACCATCTAACTATCTAACAACAAGAAATCTCGTACTTTTCATACAATTAATATCCCAACGTTTAATTTCATTTTTCTTCTTCGTTCTGAATCATTCAATATCTCCCCTTTTCTTCATTCTTCATCATATGAAAATATAAACTAATATCACGTGCGATACAAACATTGCATATTTAATATTCCAACGTTTAGCTGTTTTCATCTTCTTTGTCCTGAATTATAAAGATATGAATTTATATGTACGTCGACTAACAGAGAAGCAGAGAAACAGAAAAGAAATTGCTTCTCGTTCAGAAGTTTTTATACAGGCCTACGTGTTAGGCTTTCACTATTTTTCCATCGGCAAAAGTCAAACACGCGGCCAATTTGTAATCAGCTGAATAATCAGCGTGCTAAGCTTTCGAACAGCGCTAGTATTGTTTAAATTATCCATCTGGCCTTTATTTTATTGTCGAGCTACTTTCGCTGACATTCTGTTGCTTCTCCAGGAACATCGTATAAGTATACAACATTATCAGGGCATTGCTCAATAAAGAAACCATATAGCAGAGTACTACGAAGGTTGAACTTTCTTTTGCCTTTGGAACTGGTTCAAATTCCCGCCACTTATCCAAACGACGTTGTTCACAACGGTGATTAGGTGTGTGCACGAGGTTCCTAACGAACTGCACGCGTTATTTTCACAGTGAAGAATTACGAAACTGAGGAAACATTATTTTCTTGATGTGTATGAAAATAAGAGAAACGTGTGAGGAGAGTCTTTTTTATTTTGATGAAAAGTAAACAGTGAATTTTGTAGAGACGGAGTGGACATTAATTTTCTGGAAGTAGTTAATTAAAGATACAACTGATCTTGCACGCGATAACGATGAGATAAACAATCTGTAAGCAATGATAAAATAAATAAATAACCTTTAGAAATTATACGATATGAATTTCTTAAAATGGTAGCTTCTATGAATTAACAATAATCTTATACAAAATAGCAATGATCAAATTTCATTGTTAATTCTCAATTATCAATAATCAATTTCATTGCCAAATAGTATTGTACAAAAATTGGCAATAAAATAAATAATTCTCAAATCATAATAAAGTGAACGGACAATTTCTAAAAAATTGTATAGTATGAATTTTCTAAAAACAGGTGACAAATCCACGCAACAGTAGCTTCAAGAAAATTAACAGTATTAGTAGTCTTATATAAGATAATAATGTTCTATATAAGCAATATAAAAATGAATGTTCTACAAACAAGAATAATAGACAATCTTTAATTCTGAAAAAATAAATTGTAACTTCACGAAATAGTAATTCCAAAGAATTTGCACAAATTCTGTTATTAATATTTAAAACATTCACAAGAGGATGACAAAAAAAAAAAAACACTTAATTTCAAAATCAAATAAAAAAGAGAAAAGAAAATAATTTTGGTGCTACAGGTGCGTCAATAAGAGTTGGCAGTAATAATTATGTCAAAATTACATGTTGGACACTTTTGTAAGAGAAGATGGAGCTGCCATTATCTTTCGGCTAGAATCTGAACGCTGTACTAGAAAGTTGCACAATCGACCTATGTTTTATAATAGCCAAGTTGTGTTGCATCTCGGCCATTATTCTCCATTTCTTTTATTTCATCTTCTAGCCTGCACGATGATTTGTACGCTCGATATTACACTAATAAGTACGATTGCACACAGTACAGACAAACATACAACATGATGAACAGTATGATTATTGTTGTATTTCAGTCTCTAGTTGCTAGATGCAACTATTGTGTGTAACAAATTAGACGTTTTCTACATCTTGAGGAAAAACTTGAGTATGCTTTCGTCAATCTCTTCGTGAGAAAAATAGATAAACTTGAGATCGCTGTATTTTTCGAAACTTTCTTCTTGATAATGTGAATGAAACTCGATATTTCGTAGAGCATTCACCGTTCGAATCTAGTTAACATTTATAACACTCTTGTTCAAATTTCAAAAATTTCCAACACTTCTCTGAATTTTCTAAGTTTCGATTTCTATTAATCTGAACTTGAAACCAACGTAAAGTAAGAAGTCGAATTTCTTTCTTTAATTTTCCGTCAAAAGATTTTAACAATTTTAATAACAAGATCGTTGTTAATTGCATTGTTAAAAATGCTCTAATGATTCCATGAACTTTATTTTAATCTGAATCTGATCTCGAATTTAATGTTATAATTAAATCAATGAAGTCAAACATCTCTTCTTTAATTTCCAACAATTGTTTGATTTTTCTTGAACTTGCAAATAAAGTCTCAAGTTACAAGTTATTAAAAATTCTTCAAGAGGTTACAATAGACACAAATTTCATTTAAGTTTCAATTACATTTCTGAGGAGTTACATCAAGAGAACGAACGTATGAAAAATCGAGATTAGACAGAAAATTTATTATTATTATTATTATATAAAATTTATTATTATTATAATATTAAAATTATATTACGTAAAATTTATTATTATTAAAATATTAAAATTATATTATATAAAATTTATTATTATTAAAATATTAAAATTATATTATATAAAATTTATTATTATTATAATATTAAAATTATATTACGTAAAATTTATTATTATTAAAATATTAAAATTATGTTATATAAAATTTATTATTATTATAATATTAAAACTATATTATATAAAATTTATTATTATATCAAATATTATATATTGAAATTATTTATCAACCTGAAGCACCACGTTTGTCGATTATTTGTAACATCTCTCTCTCCCTCGAAACGTGCTCGGAACGTTCGTTCCGCGAATCGAAAGTCCACGCAGGAGGCAAGAAGAAGATTCATTGGACTTTACGAAGACGCGGCAGACAGAAAGATAAACAACGTTTCGTTGAACGTTCGCGAAACGTTTACCTTTCCAGGTGAAAAGTACGCCGGCAAACATTTTCGTGCGATTTTTTGCGACAAGTTTCGCCCCACGGCTTGGGACGGTGACCTATTGCAAAACCGAAGAAAACACTGCGAATGGATTTCGCAGGTCGCACGTGCTGGCATCATGTGTACGTGAGAGTCATCCTTGACATCGATGCTCCACGTGGAAAACGATGGAGAACACGTGTAAAACAATGGTAATCGATCGTAAGATAGAGCTTGGATAGACTTGGATCATTAATGGGATTGCACGTTGCATTGTAATTAATACTTTTCGTGCCTTCTGACGAGAAGAATTGGTTTGAATTGCTGGAGTTTCAGATCAACGTTTGTTACAGTTATTATTGTCAGTTACAATCATTGTAACTAATTATCGTTGCTGTTGTAATTATTGTTAGTTACAATCATTGGTTACAATTACAATTATATATATTATATATATTATATTGTACTGTCAGTTGTGATCAGTTATAATTATATTTGGTTACACATTGGTTGCACTGTTTTAATATTAAATTGTTACATTATTAGTTTGGTCATTAATATTATTTGATGTTAATATAATATCATAATTCTTTCTTTTGATAATAATAATAATTTTGTTTGATTAAAAACAATATTAATATCTCTTTCTGGACTGATTGATGAATTAATTAAATTGTTCTTAAAGATTGCCGTCTCATACGTTTGATTTAAAATCAATTTTTGACATGAATTCCAAAAGGAAATTGATTTAGAAGTACAAAAGGCAGTGCTTTTTTTTCTGATGTGTGATGTTTATGATTAATATGTTCAATTTCATTTCCACAAACTCTGTCAGAAGCAGTTTGACCAATCTGTTGATTTTATTAATATGCCAGTTCCAAACACGTTTCTACGACCAGTATGATAAAGATTAAACAGTCATATCATTGATTGCTCTGTGAAACCTTGCCTAGTTCTGACGTTATTACATTTATTAGCCGTTCCAGCAGAATCTCTTCTTCAACATGCAGTGAAGCATTATGAAGTGAAATTAAGGATAATTGACATATATTGTAGATTTGTGTCAGTTTCATTCTCAGGAATTAAATTTCATCTTCATCTAAGAAATGCATTCTCATCAATTCCATATTTAACCTATTTAGTTAAATACCGCAGACATTTTCTATCTTCCAGTGTTGTCTTTTTTGAGATGATTAAATGGCTACTCTGTTAGTTATGCAAATAGAATTAATTGTAAATTTTTGATAACTCTATCTTCCAATATTATCTCTTCTGAAATGATTAAATAGATACTCGGTTAATTATACAACAGAATACATATTGTATGTTCTATTCATTCAGTCTAATAATGCTCTAATATTAAATATTAAATAGATGCTTAAATTTTATATTTTTAATATTTAACATTTAATATTGGGATTTAACGTCTATACAAATTTCAATTATATTCGTTCGTAATAATTAATTTTATTTTATTATTTCATTCATAAGAAATTTAAATATTTAATATTTATTATATACATATTATTCAATGTATGCAATATTTCAAGATTTTAGTATTGAAATTTAAATATTGAGTGTTTAAGGTTTAATACTTATTGTATACATATGTACATGTGTACATATTATCCACATCATTAAATTTATCAAACATTTCAAAATTTTAACATTAAAATTTAAATATTGAATATTTAAGATTCAATATTTGTTATACGTGTGTACGTATGTACATATCATTTAAATTTATGCAACATTTCACGATTTTAGTATTAAAGTTCAAATGTTGGATATTTAAGAGTCGACATTTAGATTAAAAAGAAAAAAGTCACAATTTAACGAAAACAGACAATGTAATTCACCTCGTGAGCGTTCTTCGCACGTGAACCCGGTCTGAGGAAGCGTCGTGTACGCCGGGTAATCAACACCTGGTTCTCCTGGCACGTTCCTCCTGATATCTGACAAATCTAAAAAAAAAAAAAGAAAAAAATACAATCGCGTCTTAATGGAATTCGAACAAAATGCGTCGAATTAACAAACGTGAGTGACACAATGCTACACAAATGAATTGGATGGGAAAGTGATGCGGTTGATTTTACATTCAAGTTCATCGTCAATGGAGATCGACGAAATATTCGAAATGAATGGCAACGTGGATAATAATAATGTGCAGAATAAATTCTGAAGAATATCCCGACTATCCCGCAAATCATTCTGTTCTTATGACATTAAATAAATATCATCGAACGGCGGCGAACATTTCGTTGAACTTTCAACACAAACGCGGTTTGACTGCGTATGTGTTGAGAATGAAAGGTGTGCATCCTGAATTGTAGTAAATGTTACGATGACTGTGAATGGTCTGTTGATTGTTTGCTCGAGCAAACACACTTGCGTTCGTTTGCAGTATCAATTTTTTTATAGGGACACGCGTATGAAGTTTCATTGACATCTGTCAATAAGCAAAGCTTGAAACGTTTTTCAATTTTTCAATTATTTCCTGTTCTATTTTGGGCGTGGCAATCAGTTTCGCAAGAATTTAATTAATTTAATTAAGATTTTATTGAACTACTGTATATTGTGGAAATTTTCAATAGAAAAGAGAAAAATTGAGCAACAAATTCAGTCTATCCTGAAAATTCTCTTTTCTTCAGATGACATTGTTGATCAATATAATAAGGCTACTTGTATTCAAAATTAACATATCCATATGATACTAGATATAATAATAAACATATAATGGTTAATATCTAAAGGTTTTGGAAAATGTGATTACGAAATGCATAAATTAAAACTGATCCAGCAATTGAAAAGAATATTAGAACCACCAGAATAATTCTCAAAGTTCACTTTAAATTACATAAATTTACAACTGATCAATTTTAAAATAAATCTAAACTCGCAACTTTCCATCGAAATTGCATAGATTCACGTTAATTGCCTGTAATTTATCTACAATCTTATAGATTTGTAAATCAGCTATGTACAAATACAAAAGTCGTCGACGCTTTTAAAAATATGCAAATAAAAGCCTCGATCATAAACGTCTCTTCGTTCCTTTCACTTGTAAATAAATTCAACGTTTCAATGATCGGTAATCGCAGTGTTAATTAAAAAAAAAAAAAAAAAAATAGAAGAAGAAGAAGGTATTGAGAAACAGAGATCCGTAGGAAAAGAAACTGCGACTGTATTATAAACGAAGGCGATTGGAAATTCAAATAGCACGAAAAATTCACGCCTGGATCTTGCGCAAAGCAGCATGGTGACGGCCGATGGCGAGTCAAGGTCGCGAAAAGGACCTCGCCAAGATAATTGAGCGTGTGTGACATTTAAAAGGATCAATCGGCTCGCGGCGCCACACGTGATTCCTTCGGTTCGCTTCTTGTAATCCGCGAAAGGTTTCACGTGACCTATCTGCGGTGATTTTTCCATCATACGTCATACCTATCGCCTTTCACGCCACATCATAACAGACTCTCGTCCTGTTTTTTCTTTTATTTTCTTCAACCTGGCGAACGTCTATCACTCGATATTTAAGGTATTAAATCTCTATTAAATCTCTTGCGCTGGAATGACGTGCGCCGGAATTCTTTTTGTCCCAAGATTGCAACATTTTCTCAGTTTTAGGTATATATTTAAATGTATGGCAAAACGAATGATAAGTTTGTTATTTCTTAATCATTTCTACCCAGTGATATCACACGGGTTCGGTCACTCGTTATGGTCCGCAATCAGTTGCCGGCGCAATGGTTTAATCACAGAGATCCATGTCCATTTCTCTCAAATTTTAAACGGAAGAAAGATATCGATTATGGATCTTAATTGGATCGTATCGTAAATGGACTGGCGGATTTTCATGCAATGGAAAATTAGAACGAAACAGATAAAAATGAATATGTACACGAATAAATATTCAAAATGAAATATCTGTAATTGTGTAATGATATATAATAAATTATAATAAAATATTATATTATAGTATTATATAATAAAATATTATATTATAGACAAATCGAAGCTAGCTAGATTCTAATTTTTTAATTATCTTCACAAGAATAGGAATTTGAAGGAGTTCAGTGAAGAAAAAATTTGAAGGAATTGAAATGTTTATGATTTATAATTTAATAAATAATTTGGTTCTTAATAGATGAACTGTAGCAGTTGTATTACTTATAATAAACTTCGTTTTTTCTTGTGATTTATTTGTAATAACCGTTTCCAAAAACCGTAAAAAAAAAAACATCTTTGATTTCTTTTCTAAATATTAAAAATTTGCAAATGTACACTATGAAGATTCGTATTTCGTAAGACGAAGAAATGTAAAAAGGAAGAGGAGAACTTGTAAAATATATAGTCGATAGTTATTTTCTTCGTATTCTTTAGAGACCTTGGCAATTTGGATTCACCTACTGATTTTCTCATAATTCCTGCAGCTAATGTCAAAGGTGGTAATTTATCACGTTTCAATAGACCTTCGTAGCGAGATTACACCTTGTGCTAAAGATTTCTCTACGTATTAGAAAGAGATTAGCGGCTAACTCTGAAATATAGTTGCAATATGAAAACACGAAATTGTAATCAAGTCTCTATGTTCTTTTCATTTTCTTCGCGCTTCGTATTTCTACAACGGCTATAACGAATTTTTTTTTTTTATATATTCTTGTCGACATGTTTATAAATATTAGGACACTTTTAGGAAAGTTGAACAAGCCTCAAAGATCACCAAGAATTTATCGGAATTATTTGTCAAAGT
Source organism: Frieseomelitta varia (assembly GCF_011392965.1). Lineage (NCBI taxonomy): Eukaryota > Metazoa > Arthropoda > Insecta > Hymenoptera > Apidae > Frieseomelitta > Frieseomelitta varia. Next base: position 21,238 of record NW_025110554.1, read on the forward strand.
GACGAATTATTTAAAATAGAAACTTTGTGGATTTGCAACGATGAAGTTTTAAAAATTCCGAATGATTTTTTTCTTTTTTATAAAACAGGCAAATAAAATCTTCTTTATTTCGTTATAAAAATTCTAACACTTGGTACAGATTGTAACCTCTTAATCATTTGAATTGAAATCTTTGGTTATGAAGAGTCTGTATAAAATCATCTAACAAACGACAAATAATAACAACGATAAACAGCGATTCTATTTTTGCATTAATGAATCAGAATCGGTGTCAACGCGTAATCAGTCGTAAAAACGGAGGAAGATGAATAACATTACCGCCTAAGCATCAAATAATTAACATATTGCCAATATTTTTCATTAGTCCTTTGCCTGCGCTTCGTTATATGCTAATCGCAAACTACCATTGAGACGATCGTGTCAATGGTTAAGAATGGTGTCAAGAGTTATTAATCGCTACGTATGAAATAACTAACGCACAAAGGTGAAATGGAAAATGGAAAATTGAGAAATAATGAGGATTCTTCCACGGAATTGGAATCTAGTAAGAAGACAATTTCAGCTTTTTTTCTTTTTATACTGGAAACTCTGAGAAAATAAGAGACTCCTTGACCCCCTTCCCATTCTCCGACTGATTATTTTCATAATAAAATCACTTTAGAGATGGTTATCGTCGTTTCCTGTTAACGATCTTTCTATTCATAATGCCACCAAGTTTGTTCGTCCCGTGGCATTATTCACCGACCATTAATTATCACGATGGCTGACAGTATCTGGATATTTGTCGTAATTTAAAGTTTATGGGACAATTAACCCTTTACTCCCTTATTTAAAAATTTGTATAATTTTCTGCATGAAATTATTTCTGTTTTTACCAACATGAGATAAATTCATTATCATTATAGTATATTGATATCATATGATACTACCGTGCAAGTTTGAAAGACAATTAACCCTTTACTCTCATATTTAAAAATTTGTATAATTTTCTGCATGAAATTATTTCATTTTTACTAACATAAGATAAATTCATTATCAGTATAGTATATTGATATCATATGATACTGCCACAAGTTTGAAAGACAACTAACACTTTGCTCTCATATTTAAAAATTTGTATAATTTTCTGCATGAAATTATTTCTATTTTTATTAACATAAGATAAATTCATTATTATTATAGTACATTAACATCATACTACTATCAATTCATTGGTACTACTGACTGAATTATCAAAGTATTAATAATTTAATTAAATTTGTATTAGCTAGATCAAATAATATTTCTCTGTATTTTTATATATTCTATTATGCTACATATACATATATTATGCTACGTATACATATATTATGTTGCATGTATTATATATGTTACAATATTATAATATATAGTATATAATACTTATATTACATTATATATTGTATATTATTATAACTATATAATACATTATAATATATATTATTATTACAATATATATTTATTATATGCATATTATAATTATTATTATAATATATAATATATTATATAATTAATACATTATAATATATTATAATAACTATATAATACATTATATTATAATATATATTATACATATATGTATATATTCTTCAGAATCCCTTTTCACACATTTTACCCTCGAACATATTTAACATTTAACTAACCAAACACGTTCAATACGTTTTGTCGCGACAAAAAAAGAACGAAAGCAAAGGGATTTAAGATCCGTCATTTTAACAAATTCGATTGATCCTACCTTCGTTGATTGGTTCAGAATTACACCGTTGAAATTACACGTGGCGCTAATTAGCGAAGAATTCCACGCAGAGAGAAAAAAGAAAAAAAAAGAAAGGGGGAGAGAACACGATAAAAATGATCTACCTGTTTTCTCCTCGTAAGGATCGTACTGGCCACCTGCAGATCCATAACTGTCAAACGCTCCCTCTTCTTCCGGATCGAAGAACTTCCTGGAACGACATCATAGGCTGGTTAATCGTAGGCACGCATCCGTGTGCGAGTGCACGCGAAATGAAACGAAACGAAACGAACGAACGATCAATACCTGCCCCTGGTGCCATCGATAGCTCTTCGTGACAGGAAGCTTCTCTTTGGGATTTCATGTTCAAGACTGCCGTGAACGTTGCACAAGACCAGCGTCACGAGACCTGCGCAAAGAGAAACGTCCACGTTTGAGGATGTTTCGCTGACAAATGTTTTAAGAACGTGTGTAAAACAATTAGACAGACGCGAAAATTCAAGATGATCTGAAAAAAACAAACGCACGAGCGGTGTTTCCTTATTTGCCCGAGATCTAGAAGTTGCAAACGAGCAAATAATTGAATATAACAATAATTCTGTACCTAGAATCGTTGAACATTTTTACATCCTCGTTTTTCCAAGGTGACCATTTTCTATTCGATTACTTGTTGTGTTAACAAATATCAATTAAATAATATTACGTGATTACGATGACTATAATTCTTTTACTAATATCTCGTAGCTTCCAGATTGCATTCAAATTTGATGAATATAATTATGATAGTCATCGAAAAGTTACGCAATATCACGTGATATGTTCACAAAATATTCCTGTAAGCGTTCGAATTCTTTCTCGAAAGAAAAGTAATTTTCAATTTTCCTCCAATTCATCTTGGACAGCGCGACGTTATTAATCTCGGTATTTGATTGTTCAATGTTCAAACGTTCGAAACATCTGTAGGCTCTCAGTCTCTTTGTATTTTCGACTCTTGCAAACAGGACGAATGACGTATGCGCTTATCATCTCCCGATTCGCGAATTCCACTTTCTACTTCGTATTACATATGCGTACAACGTTCCAGCATTCCAACACCGGATCCTCTGCGAGTAAACATCGTCTTTTTACAGTCTCCCCTAATCGAAACATCCATTTACACCGCGTCGCTTCTGCGAGTTATTAATTCAATTAAATAACAAATAATTAGATAGCAATGTCATTACCCTATCATAAAAAATTAATCATCTCATTAATTTATTAATTTATCAGTCTGGCAATTTATCAATCAATTAGACAATCAATTTCATTTGAACTATCAATTCAAATGCCAAAAATAATAGATATTATTATGTTACTATAAAAAATTACCATTCTATACATTCACGAATTGGTCATTTTGGTAATATCATTAGCCTATTATAAGAAATTACCATCTCATTAATTTATTAACTTATCAGACTAGTAATTTATCATTAGACAATCAATTTCATTTGAACTATCAATTCAAATGTCTAATCAAATACCAAAAATAATAGTTATTATTATGTTGAAGTTGCCATTCTATACGTTCACGAATTCGTCATTTTAGTAATATCATTACCCTATCATAAAAAAATTACCATCTCATTAATATATTAATTTATCAGTTTAGAAATTTATCATTAGACAATGAATTTCATTTGAACTATCAATTCAAATGTCTAATCAAATGCCAAAAATAATAGATATTATTATGTTAACGATAAAAAGTTACCATTCTATACGTTCACGAATTTGTCATTTTACTAATATCATTACCCTATCATAAAAAATTACCATCTCATTAATTTATTAATTTATCAGACTGGTAATTTATCATTAGGCAATCAATTTCACTTGAACTATCAATTCAAATGTCCAATCGAACGCCAGAAACGACAGATATTATTATGTTACCATAAAAAGTTACCATTCTATACGTTCACGAATTCGTCATTTTAGTAATTTATTATTGGATGTTCGGATTAGCCATTCGACCAAATTTTTGTGCTATTAATTCAGTAGAATATTCGATCAGGAAGACACTTGAGAGTAACATCAATCTGTCAAATTAACATTCAATCTCGTAAAACAATGAAGCGAAGTGAAACAATAGTCTCACGACCTGGTTACAGACAAATTCCATCACAAGTTCGAGAGTAAACGGCTCACGGTGTTTCGTTGGGAACGTTAGAACCGGTATTCGAATATTTCACGAAAAGTGGCACGTTCTGTTCGTGTTTTGCAAAAACAGGCGTGTTTCAGTTTGTAAGAGTAAAGAAACGTGTCAAGATCAAATCGCGTAGACATACGTATCAAGCGAAGTATACAACTTCATTATAAAACCACAAGGACGACGCTCGTACAGATCAAAATACACGACTGAATTTGAATTCTTGGGGAATAATCCTTGAGCCTACGCGAGACTAAGTTGCGAGATGAATTCGAAAGTTGACCAGTGAGCAAGTAAAAGTGGCAAAAATCGAGCGAATTTTCGAGACGTTAGCGAGTGCAGAGGATTCATTAGCATCATCGTGTGCATACTTTCGCCATTAACAGCGTTAATCGTTCGAGTCTGTACTAATTTCCGGAACTACGAGCTCGTTAACTATGTGCTGATAACTGTGTTTGACGAGTCGCGCGAAAAGAAATTACCTTTTGTCATTTCGGTCAACATTTTCGTGAAAACTTATGTAAAATACGAGCACGAGTCTTTCGAGTAGAATTTTTCTTCGAATTTTGAAACAAAGAAAGCAAAGAAAATTTGAGAAGTTTGTCAATACTACGATTTATTTTGAAACAATATTAATAATATTATTAATATTGTTATTATTATTTTTATTGTCAGTGTGGAATGGATTAAATTTCCAATTTATCACTTTTCATCCGTTTTTAATATGATTTAATTTTTTGAAAGTTTTGTCACAATGTTTAACGTTAAAATTCTGTTCAGTAATAATATTAATAATTTGAATTGTTTAATACTATTGTAGAACTACTAGAAATGGCCAAAATGGTCAATTTATAATTTTCCATAGAAATCTTATATATTTATGATCTTCAAGAAAACATAAATAGAAGCTTGTGTGTGTATATATATATTAATTAGTATTTTATATAATAGTATTTCATACGTAAATCAGAAGAAGAAAAAAGTTAAGTTCTCATACTCTCCTTTTTATTCTATTTACGTCAACATTGCGAAACTTCAAACGAACCAAATTTTCATTTTTACATTTCACAAATAGTAAAAGTGTCGTGTACAATTAAAAAAGGACAAAATTCAAAGCAAAAAAGGTACCCAAATCTAACCCAAGGCAAGAGGAACAGGAAGAAGAATCAATTGATCTTATATTCATTGCCCTTTTTCTTCTATTTGCGTTGAAATTGAATGACAAAACTGAATAAACCAAAAGCACGTAGGCTCGAGCCGAGAAATATTATACAATACCGACGTTGTTTCTGAAATTATAGTCACCCGGCAACCGGTTAATGATGCAGCCACTGCCTCACTAATATTTCGCCATCTTAAAGATTCTTTTTCTTGGAAGCCAACAGGTCTCTTGCAGTAACAAGAGCGTGCTTCAGAGGCGATGGAAATTTAGTGTTCCTGGTTAACGCAACACACGGTCCGCAAATATGAATTAGTTGCCACAGGGTTCTACTTGTAAATGTCGAAACGAACACGGAGATTCCTCTAACAGTAATCACGAATTACGTGGCACGAAACAGGTAGAGGAAAAAAGAGAAAAAAAAAGAGAGTGGCGATCATTAAGAAACGGTAGGTGTCTCTTCTAAATGATCTTAAACGCCTAAATTGTTAGGTGAAGCGGACTAGCCGGAGGCTCACGAGAAAAAAGCGCGATTTCATTTTCTGCTTGCTCCCTTACGACACGATTTTGGCAATAGATCATGATTTTTGCAACGGATTGCAACGGATTATTAATTTTTTTGAAATTGAACTGATCACTTTGATCACGTCGATTTCTACGTGAAATTTGTATTTTAATTAATATAGCCGGATCTCACTCTCAGGTTAGTGAAATTTTAAAGTAACGTAACTCATAAGAGATTTCGTGAGCAAGTAGAGATCTTAATCCCTAAGTGGATTTATTTATTATTATTCAAATATTTCGATCTAACCTTTAATTTACGTCAAATTGATAAATAAAAATAAATTTTCCTCCACAAGATTAAACATAATATTGTGACATTTATGAAGTATTTGGTCACTCATGGAAACTATTTATGAATATAAAGTATAGATCTTTTTCAACCGTGACCTTAAACCCTAAGTGGATTTAATTATTATTATTCAAATATTTCGATCTGACGTTTAATTTACACCAAATTGATAAATAAAAATAAATTTTCCTCCACAAGATTAAACATAATATTGTGACATTTATTTGGTCACTTATGGGAACTATTTATGAATATAGATCTTTCTCAATTGTGACCGTAACCCCTAAGTGGATTTATTTATTATTATTCAAATATTTCGATCTGACGTTTAATTTACATCAAATTGATAAATAAAAATAAATTTTCCAGCACAAGATTAAACATAATATTGTGACATTTATTTGGTCACTTATGGGAACTATTTATGAATATAGATCTTTCTCAATTGTGACCGTAACCCCTAAGTGGATTTATTTATTATTATTCAAATATTTCGATCTGACGTTTAATTTACATCAAATTGATAAATAAAAATAAATTTTCCAGCACAAGATTAAACATAATATTGTGACATTTATTTGGTCACCGTTTGGTGACCGTAACCCCTAAGTGGATTTATTTATTATTATTCAAATATTTCGATCTAACGTTTAATTTACGTCAAATTGATAAATAAAAATAAATTTTCCAACACAAGATTAAACATAATATTGTGACATTTATAAAGTATTTGGTCATTTATGGGATCTGTTTATGAATCTATTGTATCATACACATCATACATTTAATTAAAATTAAATTTGCAAAATCAGACGTGGAAAATTATTAGCTCAAAATTCAAAATACATAATTACACGTGATACGATTGATAAATGACACAGTTCAAAACCAAACACGAGAAAGAGAAATCGAAGTAATTATAGATAACAACTGTTAGTTTAAAATCAAACATCACAGAAAAGAAAAAAGAAAAAAGAAATTGAAACGATTACAGCTTAAAATTAATTGCAACGCGAGAATTATATCCTTAAATGCACCACTGTTGAACGAACAGTTCAGGACGGACACGATAGAGTTCGATCGATCGAGCGAATCGAGACGTTTCCCAACGAGCCAGTGACACACGTGTATCGCAGTCGTTCGGTAAAAAAAAGAAAAAAGGAAAAGAAAAACCGTAGCAGAGCAGTTTCAGGCTTGTCTCGGTCGCTTTCTCGCGTGTAACCCAATTAAAAAAGTATAGCGCGCGTACGGTGATGTCATTGGGAATGCGAGATAACGGGACACACCGCGTTGTGTTGTGGGAGGGGCAATTATTATTGACAATCGAAGTTCCACGGATTCCTTGGAACGATCGATCCTTCTGTTCGAGAGAGAGAGAGAGAGAGAGAAAGATAAAGAGATAAAAGTGATCCTTGCCAAGTGGCTCTGTACCCCCGGTAGTTGCTGACATTAAAAAGATGAGGCAAGAAAGGTCACAAAGATGCGCGGCTAAGAAGTTGGGAACCTGTGCATACCACGGATCGTGAAAGACCAGGTCGCCTGACTGATTTTTCATGTTAATTCGTTGAATTCATTGCGCAACCTACAGATTTAATAACAGACAAATCTAGAAGATTTTAGTTATTAAGTCACGCCAACTTTTATCGTGAAATTTCGTTCCAGCCTATTAAACACACGTGCCGTTACAGTTGTGTGGATCTGATTCGCCTCAAAATGTAAGTTGCTGATATCTAAACTACACCTAATTTACCTAAATTCTCGAATTTCTTGAAACTTTACAGATAAGAATTATTTATGGTTGAGAAAATGTATTATTCAGTGATTCACTTGTAATTTATAATTCATCGATATTAATCAAAGTCAAGCTTGTTTATTTATAGCAAAGTTTATCGTGAAATTTCCACTATTATCTCTACTTTATTTTATTCTGCTTTTCGTTTATTTCTTTCACACTTCGTTCTCATTCTCGTCACGCGGAAACCAGTAGCCACGTTAAATTAAATTACAATTCGATCAAGCTACTGATTGATGCACGAATGACGGTGAGAATTTATCCGTGAAAGGACGTTATGCAATCTCTGCGTGTATATCCGATGAGGTAAACAATGAACTGCAACAAGCGGTATAAAATAATTACGAGATCACCTACCATCAATTTGCACGTAATTTATTAAATATATTAAAAAATTTATAATATCTTTTTCAATCGAAATGTAGAAAACTCCATTTCGTTTCATACTGAAAAACAGAGAGACGAAGACACTTGAATAAAATAATAAAAGTATGGAAATAATGTAAAACGTAAGAACATTAATAAAATAGAAGCAATTACTGCAAAATAGTAATTTAAAAAGGCTAAAATTTTAATTAAATTAAATCTCATATTAAAAATCTCATTTGTTGTTACGTCACGCGTACTTCATCAGATATACATTTCCTCAAAATTAAACGTAAAAAATTCCATTTCATTTCACACATTACGAATTAGAAATGAAGATAAAAGACACTAGAGAATTTCTTTACACTAGAGAATTATAAACTTTTAATTACAAATATAATCAATACTTTATGCCTCGTAGAGTGTAATTTGCAAGAAACGAGAAGAATATCGTAGAACGGTAATTTTTCAAATAATTCAGAAAGTTCAGTTCAGATTTGTGAGAAGTTTCGACAGCAAAAATTCCGATCTCTGCCTCGTCTGAACCCATTGTACGAATCTGCATGCTACTTCCGATCAATTGAATCTCTCTCGTTCGTTCGTACAATCGTAACGGAGCGTTTCGTTATGTACCGAACAGAGCCGTGAGAATATATTTGCATTTTCCTGTCTCTCGTACAGTTTATGAATCACGAAGGTTTCGCTCGTATCCGATATATATATAACATACGTGTGAAAATGTAATCGCAAACCTCGTGCATTACAAATTATTTCGAGGTTCGTTACTAGACTTGCAGACATGCTTGCATAATTTTGAGAGTTTTATTGGAGAAAAATTGAGCCTCTGTAGATAAAATCGTTTATCAAATGTTATACTATAATTCGAATATTTTACACATTTTCGTATATCGTGTGAAATTACGTGAAATTTGCAATTCCTCGAAAATATAGCCGAATTAGATGCATATTCAATAATTAAGAGAAAAGTCGCTAAATCGTCTGAACAAAAATAAATAAAAATTAAAAAAATCTGTTATTACTATGCTTTTACTATATATATATATATGTTATTCAATTTTTATTACTTTTAATCGCGAAATTCTGAATGTTTTCATTTAATCTGATTTAATTTACATTGTTAGATCATAATCTAATTTTATCAGTCTAATACGAACAATTATTATAGTTTCAATACTGTAAAAGAACAATAAATTATAAATAAATAATTTACTAAGGGAAGTCATTATTTCTGTTGGAATCTGTACTGTGTTCCAAACTTTCGAGCGAGAATGTAAATCAAAAATTTCAAACAGTTCATTGTTATATCAGATCATGAAAAAGAGATCAATTATTTCGTCAATTCACTAGGTAAATGCCAAACGAAATAAATCACTCCCACGCAACACCCGCAATGTCGAAACATTGGTTCTCCAGGAGATCACGGTGTGATTCATCATTTCTGAATTCCAACTAATGTCAGCTTCATAATTCTATTAATAAAATATAGCTGTCAATCTTCGATCTTCTTCGATCATCACCGAGAAGACCATTGTAGATGTTTCTTTCGTACACTCGCAATCACGTTTAAACAGTAATTGGACATTTGAATTTAAACGCAAGCCAAGCTGATAAATATGATATCTTGCGTCAGATGCTACATTAAAAATTGGACTCTTCGAATCAACCACAGACTCTACAAGCAAATCGAATCAAGCAAACATGCGATAACAACACGTTGAAATTTAACGTTATTTAATGAAAGAAAATTAAAATTAAATGTGCGAGTTAAGAAGTGAATATCTCGAGCCGCTTACAAACTGTAATACCACGAATCGATCAAACTATCGAATCATGACTAAACGAATTAAAACATCCAACTTTACCACATCAAACTTCAAACATCTCTCCAAAACATCTCGAATCAACTATATTCCACAACTGTCCATAATTTGCACCAATTTACATCAACAAATTAAACAACTAACTCCAATACTATGTCAAACCTCCAAACACCAAAATGTCTCGTGTCAACCTCACGTCATACTCAACGCACACCAATTTATACCAACGAATTAAATATTTAACTATAATGCAACGTCGAAACTCCAAACGTCAATCGATCATGCCACGCTCAACATACATCACGAAACAAACGAATTAAATATTCAACTATAATGCAACATCGAAACTCCAAACTCCAGTCGATCGTATCACGCTCAACGTACAATCCAACGTCCATACACTCCAACAGCAATTAGTAAACACCAAATAATTAATCAATTTAATCAATTACAAATCCTCTGTGCCAACCATCGATTAAGAATCTGTGTAGCTGAAACCACGTCGAACCACACGGAAACCCTCGTCAAACCCTCGCCATTAACGCGCGACAATGCGATCCTCGTTCGAGACGAGTTTCGACACGGGTTCGACTTCGGACTCTACCAATGGACAGTTCTTACCTGTCGCTGTAAGGAACGGACCTATGTGTTCCCCCCCGATACAGGTAAATCTGATCTGATCACGGAAAGTCGTGCGGCAGCCTCGGGCCAGCCTGATACATTTACACGGAGCAGAGAGCCGCGAGAGGGAAATTCGATTCCAGTTCAGTTCACGTTCGCCACACTTACACAGAACGGGCAGCGTGGTCGGCTGCATTTTGTCGCACGTTGCATGAGTGTCCCGACGATGGTGTCCGACGTCGAACGTCCGGCCAGCCAGTGTAGCAGCCGATGCACTGCGACTACACCGATCTACTCGCCGAGAGCCTCTTCTTCCAAGCTTCTGAACGAAAAGGGAAGGGATCCCGCGCCTCTTACCTTTCTTCTTCTCGCTTTCCGCCTCTCACCCGCGCGCCGTACACGCATCGGTCATCCCTTCGCGAGGAGGAATTCCTGCCGCGCCTCTGACCACCGAGGAAATTTGGTAGTTGTTCATCTTATTTTCTTATTTTCTTTTTTTTTCTCTTTTTTCAGTTCTGGTCAGCTTTGGAGCGGCTTGCTCGAGTTGCTTTAAGTTGCTCGTTAGCTTCTAAACTGATAGATATTCAAGATTTTCTTGTAATGTATGGCGTTTTTTAAACGAATTTTTACTTGCTATAATCTTATAATCGTCAATTTTTATCTCTTTTTTTTCCACCTTATCTCATTTTGGTTATAGCTTTAATACTGGAGTATCGTGTGTACTGTATTTTTCTGAAAAATTGAACTGGTTATAATTTTTGTCTCTTTTTCTTCATCTTATTTCACCTTGGTTATAGCTCTAATACTGGAGTATCGTGTGTACTGTATTTTTCTGAAAAATT
>NW_025110554.1:32832-43840 GCF_011392965.1 Frieseomelitta varia
ATAGCTCTAATACTGGAGTATCGTGTGTACTGTATTTTTCTGAAAAATTTAACTGATTATAATTTCATTCGTTAATTTTTATCTTTTTTTCTTCACCTTATTTCACCTTGGTTATAGCTCTAATACTGGAATATCTTGTATTTTTCTGAAAAATTGATCTTGAAATTTCGTTTAGTAGCTACACGTGAAGGAAATTCGCTAACGACTCAAGGTGATCTACTCCCATAATGACACTCTCAACTGTACGCAGTTGAATCTTTACAATTTTCCGACCACAAGATTTCATAAAATTTCCAAAAATAATAAATTCGCGACTGCCAAAGTAACTTTCAAACTTCGCGCTTTAAAACTGTTATATACTAACTAATGATCGTTATATTAACGATCCTACGAGGTTATTACATCAGTTCGAGTTATAGACAAATTTTCGTTGTCATCGTCGCACAGTTATGCTCTTCACTGTATACGCCAGTCGCGGATCGACTGTTCGACTGGAAGGTCGACGTTTACAGAGATGTTTACTATTCGTCGCATCTGCCGTTTCGTTCCCCGATCGTCGGATACCGATCGAGGAGTCCCAGGTGCTGGCAATTAAAATGGAAAGTGGAGCGGGCTGGATAAAATCAGTCGGCCGAGGAAACACACCACGAGGGAGCTGACAACGTTGCGTGGATCGATCTCCTTTCGGTTTTGCCAGTGTGTGACGTTCTCGCCGAGGAAAGACGTGACGCGCCGGAACCGGGCGTAACACGGTTCGACGCCTCGTCCCACGATCTTTGCCACCGATCTGACATTTATCGTAAGTTGGCGTATGCCTCGGTTGCTCTCGTTGCGTCAGAATTCAGATGAAAAACTCGACGAATTGACGAATTTTGGTAGTAGGTTATAACGAGAGTTCCTTGCGATTTGGGAGAAATCTGAAGAACGAGATTGAATATAAATGAATATTTGGTCCGTGGCGTGTTCTTGGAATGGAATTTTCATTCATTTCCATCGTTTAAATAACGCTCGTTACACATTGTTAGTACCGCCTTGAAATTTTTATAATCGTACCGTGAAAACTGAGTAAACAAATAATTTGCTAACAGATAAAGCCCGAAACGAATCTCAAGATTTCCAGGCTGGCCAAGATTCCAAAAGGAAAATACGCGATTAAAAATTTCGGTGGCCGAGGGGATCAGGTTTTCCATCCACTTTACGACAAACGAGATAATAGAGTGCCAAAAGTAACAACAGCGTTGAGCGTGTTGGGCTGCGTCGAAAGAACAACATCCCACATTCTTTTTGTTCTCCAGCTGCCATTTCCATCCTCCGCAGCCGTGGCAGGAGCAAAGGTCTCTTGAATATGATTGTAAAGGTACGGAGCGACCTAAATGTACGGCCACGCCGACATCTTGGCGCGTGTAATTGAAGAAACAGGACACGTTATGCAAGTTCGATGACATTGCCACCTCACCTACAACCTTTCTCTCTTTCCTCGACTTTCCTGCCTTCTACATGCTCTGTTTCTACCATTCCACCTTCTTTCTCTCTCCCTTTTTTCTTTTTAATCTTCCCGCCGACGCCTCGTCTTCTTTCTTTTCCTTTAACTCTTTCTCATTTCGCGCACCTCTCTGACTCAACTTATTATAGACACTCGCTTTTATATTCGTCCTCTCTTTTCGATAAAATGTGGAACAGTGAATGAAAGAAGGTATGAAATTCGCATTTATTTATGTGTGCGTATGAAGTATTAAAAAAATCGGCGACGAAAGTTTAGCATCGCTAAGTATTCTACTTACCTTAAGAGAAAAAGGAAGATAATACGAGAACGATTTTTGTATTATTTTGTTTGATAGAAAGAAATTTCTCGTAGCGTGCTATTTTCTTGTTCCGGGATATATCACATGACTCTGTTGTGTCAATGTTTCAAGCGTTTTATTTAATAAATATTTAAATCGTTTACAAGTGTCTTAAATACGAAACATAGGGAGTGAATTCTCTTTGCCAGTCAGATTTATTTCTCTTATTTGTTGCCTTTATATTACTTTGAAATTCATTTTAAATCGTTTTGTCAGCGAGGAAATATTTACGAATCAGGAAAAATAGAATACCAATAGATTATAGCGAACGATATTTTATTGTATCATGTATAATTAAATCACAATTGACACTGTGAGATAACGAATTGATGAATTTAGAATTAATTAGAAGAAACGCAGTTTCTTAATTTGACTCGGTCAAACTTTACATTCAAAATTGTCACTATTAAAACTCCAGACATTTCATACGTCACAATTTTCCAAGCACGTTTCATTCTAAACAAAACGTTTGCACGTTTTTTATTCTATACTCGCCCAGTTTACGAATAATTATACACGTTGCTGTCCTAAATATTCTCGGTGTGAACCAAACTCGCGACAATAAATTAACAAATAGACCAGCAGCCTCGAAATACTTCGCCAACCCACGTGCATGCGTTTTATTTCATTTCAAAAATCTTCTGAAATTCACTCTCAACCTCCTCTCCTTCCTAACTGTCGTCAGGAACTTCGACGAACGTCAGATCCGACCCGGATAAAGTCCAGTCCGAAGAAAGACTTTAATACATCTCGACGTTCCCTCTGCTTGTTGATAAAATCTAAAGCCTAATTTGCGAGCGTCACAGTTCTCGATCGTTCGATTCTAATTTTCCATTCCTCGCGACGTGACTTTTCAATGGCCCCGCGGCTCTTTCGTTCCTCCTTGTCCGTCTCGGCGTCGGGAAGCCACTTTCCTCTTGCGTAATCCCGTTTTCTGTCTTTCCACGTCCCTTTCGATCCCCCTAGCTCCACCACTTCCCTCGATCTTCGATCGTCCGTCGGCCAGTTTCATCGCGGAACACCTTTACGAGCATCAGCACGGATCTCTAGTCTCCCTCCTGGGAATCGATTGCGATTTCACATACGTACGTACGTACTTGCGCTGACCAACGGGTACGGTCATCGATCGGAATCTCGATTAGGTGCATCCGTGTTGCGCGCGATATTGCACCATCGATATGGATGACGTTTCTTGACAAACTACTAGTATGAAGCTGGAACTATCGAAAGATCGATAAATTAATTGATCCAAAATTACCAGTTTTTATTATTATTATTTTTTTTATTTTTAGTAGAAACTTTATATAAATCTGAGACACTGGGCAGTTTTAGAAATCTTAGTGGTGTTTGATAAAATTTACAAAGTGGTTTGAATATCTAGAATATTTGTGAGTATCTCAATTTTGAATATTTATAGATAATTACTTGACAAACTACTAGTATGCAGCTGGAACTATCGAAAGATCGTTTGGTCCAAAATTACCAGTTTTTATTTTTTTTTTATAAAAACTTTATATAGATTTGCAACACTGGATAGTTTTAGAAATCTCAGTGGTGTTTAATAAAATTTACAGAGTGGTCTAATAAGAATTAGCAACTCTAAATATCTAGAATATTTGTTAGTATCTCACTTCTGACTATTTCTAGATAATTACTTGATAGACTACTAGCAGTTAGAACTATCGAAAGTTCGTTTGATCCAAAATTATCAGTTTTAATTTTTTTTTTTATAGAAACTTTATATAGATTTGCGACACTGGGCAGTTTTAGAAATCTTAGTGGTGTTTAATAAAATTTACAGAGTGGTCTAATAAGAATTAGCAACTCTAAATATCTAGAATATTTGTGAGTATCTCACTTCTGACTATTTCTAGATAATTACTTGATAGACTACTAGCAGTTAGAACTATCGAAAGTTTGTTTGATCCAAAATTATCAGTTTTTATTTTTTTTTATAGAAACTTTATATAGATTTGCGACACTGGGTAGTTTTAGAGATCTTAGTGGTGTTTGATAAAATTTACAAAGCGGTCTGAATATCTAGAATATTTGTGAATATCTCAATTTTGAATATTTCTAGATAATTACTTGACAAACTACTAGTATGCAGCTGGAACTATCGAAATATCGTTTGGTCCAAAATTACCAGTTTTTATTTTTTTTTAATAGAAACTTTATATAGATTTGCGACACTGGGTAGTTTTAGAAATCTCAGTGGTGTTTAATAAAATTTACAGAGTGGTATAATAAGAATTAGCTATTCTAAATATCTAGAATATTTGTGAGTATCTCACTTCTGAATATTTCTAGATAATTAGAATGTTGTTCTAGGTTCTGAATATCTCCATCGTTTTTAGAGATATAAAGAAACTCTATTAACGAAAGTTGTTCAATATAAAGGGGGCTGTAGTATGGAAGTAACAATTTTTTTTTTTTTCTGTAACTGAAAATTCCAAGAGTATCTCCCTTCTTTTTTAAATAGAATCATACATTTTTTTCTGTCTATCAATTGATGCATTTTCCAAAAAAAAAAAAAAAAGAAAGAAAACAGTACGAACAACGACTTGTAAAATGAAAGGCACAATTCGCAATTCGAAACGGTGATTCATGAAAGCACGTGCGCATGAAAGCAAATGGAAAAAGGCACAAGGATGCTTGTCACACACAGGACATCGTATGTTAATCCAACAAAAGAGGCACAGTAGCGAAGAGTAATATTTATCCATTTGACTGGAATTCCTTCGACGTAAAAAATACAAGTGTATAAATAGAATCTCAGAAAGTCTTGACTACGTGAGTACCTGTTAAATAAAATGAACTATAATACTTGACCCATCGAGAACCGAGCAATGATTAATCACAGTGTTATAAATAATTTAATTTCTCGAAACGTTCAGTCAAATATACAAATGTTCAAATATTTCCTTTATGAAATTTTATCTTTCGCATTTTATGATCACATTACTTTTTAATTAACAAATAAATATTAACAAATAAATATTAAATTAATGTGATATTAATATTAATATTCTTTGATTAACAAATAAATATTTTATGATCACATTTCTCTTTAATTAACAAATAAATATTTTATATTCAATTTTTTCGTCCTAAGAAATATACTTTTTCGAGGATGTGATATTTATACTGAATCGCTATATTATATAGCATCTTTATATTGCATTACATCGTTATCGAATCATTATATTATATCGAATCTGTCTATATAACTATATTGAATAGTTATATTCGATATAATATAATCTTCTTCGCGAGGATGTGATATTTCAATCGTTCTAAAATTTCAACAATACAACAGACGTACATAAACACAGTATTTTTCATATAATCGTATTTGATTCAAAACTTTTTTGTCAGAAGATATGAATACGTCAAAATGATAACGTATCATTTGAAATTCGTAACAAGATGATTCTTCAAACGTTTGATTTACTCGGCTTTACCGCTCTTTTCGCGTTGCACCATGTCAGGTTAATGTTGAAATAATGGCACTTTCTAGTTTACGATACAAATAGCACTTTACCAACGATTCTCCGTTTGTCTATATTTGTTTTTCTTTCATTTGTGAAACAAGAAGACCAAGAAAAATAGTTAAGCAACGATGAACTTTCACGGGAATTCCAAACGATTCTGTTACGATGTCTTGTACCGTTCTGAGTTACCGTCAAATTCTACTCTCGAGGAATCTTCGATTGCTTCGATTCAGGTCTAACAGATTTCTCGTTGAACGATTTATTTAGAGTTGAAATAGTACCTGGATGACTGTACGATATTTTATCATTCACTTTGTATAATTTAGACGTTGCATAAATTGTAACATCGTTACTACAAATCATCTAAAATTCTCCAAATAGTTACGAATGGATATAACGTATATGTCTCGAAAAATTTTTCAAGGGAAAGAGAACTGTTACCATTTATTTAAATTTGTAAATACCAGTAGTTGCTAATCTTGTTTGTTTCTAGATCGCTCGTTCACAGAAAAAAAAGGTAAATAAAAATAAGTGAAGTAAATAAAAGTTTTTTTAAAAGCATATTTCTTTTATTGTCAAATAAAACATAGAGTATAGCAGTGACTGAAAATTTGGAGCACTTACAGTGTTTCCTATAAATACTTTCCAATTAAATGATGTTCGATGGAGCGTCATAAATTTTGAAGTAGTATCGAGTAATATTGGCTCATCTATCTGATCACCGGCAGGATGTTCCTTCTAAATCATTCAATTAGCAGATCACGGTCTCGGACGATCGCGTGCAAATGAGGAGAAACAGTAGATCATGGCTATCGAATTATCGGCTCACTCGAGTAATTCGATGATCGACCGTATCATTAGACGAAGATAGAAAGAGCGAAATCGCTCGTTGCAGCACGTGTTAACAGTGTTATGTAAGAGTCGGCCGCAGACCTCGTCAAAACCGTTTCTAAGACTCTAATTAAGAAAGGTAAAAGTGTTTTTGCCGTTCTGGTTAATTGAGAGCCAGGGCAGTTTAGTCGGCGCCGTTGGTGGAAATGTTCGATTCATTTGCACTCACAATCAGCGCGATACGAACGAGTGAAAGAGATTTTTGTAACTACATTTTTATACCGGAAGTTGAAACTAAATATTGTCGTATTAAAAAGTAGAACTTTTCTTATTTTCAATTATTTAGATAGTTTGTTGCAAGTGTATTAGATCACACGCTGTCTCCAAGCACTTTTATTTCGAATATTCAGCCGTTATATACGGTTTATTCATAAAATTATTATTATATATTACTATATTATTATATAATGTAATAATATAATATTAAATATTATATTAATAATATAATATAATATAATATATTATATTATATTATATTATATTATATAATATTATATTATTATATAATATACTATATATTATTATACTATTATTATTATATTATTATATTATTATTATTACTTATATTATTATATTATTATTCTATTATTATTATTACTTATATTATTATACTATTATTATATTATTATTCTATTATTATATTATTATTATTACATATATTATTATATTATTATTATATTATATATGAAAATTCCGCCATGGCAATGTGTTTCTTAAAATCCTCCTCTGGTCTCCTCTCTGAAACTTTTACTCGTCCGCGGAAAGAGGAGATGAGATGAGATGAGTCTCGGAATAAGAAAAGGCGGACTGTAAGGCCCCCGCGTCATCGATGATGCAAGTGGCATAATAAACATTTCGCGGTGTATTCCGTGGCCACGCGGGAACGGTACCGTTTTGCTGCGTGAAAGCAAACCACGTCGGGATTTTGTCGTGAAACGTGCGCGATTCACGCGCAGGCGAAAGGACGAGGCAACACCGTGTCCTTTTTTCTTCTTCGTCTGCCGCGGCGCAGCGTCCAGTTACGTGAGAAACCATGGCTTCGCATCCGATTCGCAGTAGATCCCATGTAACCGGAGTTGGGCAGAAACGTAGTCTGACCGACGATCGAGCATTATGATCAGCGTGAAATCACGATTATTGATCGTTGCCAGTTAATAATTAGTAATGAGAAATGTAATATAATATTATTATAATTATTTTAATATAATATAATATATAATAAACAGCATATTTAATATATTATATGCATTAACATTGTATATTATTGCATATTTGTATAGTATATTTAACACAATATATAATAGAATATATACTGTAATGCAATATATTATAATAATAGTACGTATAAGTATGTAACAAAAATATAAATATATAAGTAATTAAATATTAATATTATTATTATATATAATTTTATTATATATTATTATTTATTATATATAATATAATAAATGTATAAATATATAATTATAATATATTATAATATGCTATTATTATTATTATTATTATTATTATTATTATTATTATTATTATTATATATACATACAATAATATAATGGAATTACAGAAGGATTGCTGAATGATTGCAAATGAAATGATTACAAAACAATTACTGTCCAACTCTGCACGACAGAGTTACCAAACCTGGAGGATGACGAAGGAGGATCGTGGGCAGCAGCACGCGCCTCTTCTCTTCCGTTTTCAAACAAATCTGGCGATAAATTTCGCGGAGCGGAATGCACGCGCGAGAGCAACTGCGAATCACACGCCGTCGACGATTCAAGAAACGTTTCAGAATGTCTGCGGTTTGACTGGACGATCGAGGCTCGACAAAAAGAATCGGAAACGCGGATGAAATGGTAGATAAAAAGATCGCTCGCGACCGCAGAAAGTGTGCGTAATATAAAATGAACGCTGAAAATTCCAGGCATAAAATAATCAAAAACAAAGAATTAGAGAGTCCCTGAAAAATCAGAATTTTATTGCGAAGGGATTCAAAATTGAAACTGAGACGTCTGATAAGGGTCGAGGTTGAAAGATTGACATGTAACTGAGAATCAAGAGGTCGAAGTATATATTTGAGAACTTGAGATTGAAAAGTTAGAATGTAACTCGGAAATTCGGAACGAGGAAAAAAGGAAAAATTGAAACGCGTCGCAGGAAATATTCAGCTGCTCTAGAAATTTTTCTCTTTCAAATTTCAACAATCTAAAAATTTCACCAGAAACGCGCGCAATGCGCGAATAGTATTAAATTATTTGTCATGTCATCAAATATCATTGTCACCGATGATGATATTAATAATACGCGTGAAAAACATCTTCATTGCTCGTCAAGAACGTTAAATGTGTCTAGGGAAGAGAAAAAGAAAAATAGGGAGAACCGCTGTTCAGAGATTAATGAATTCTTATTGAGAAAGGTCGCTGACTATGTAGCCTCTTGCTCGTGGAGTCGAGAATGACCTCCAAAGGTTGGAAAGAGGCCAAAACGAAAATCAACGTATCCCGGACGAAGGGTGAAAGTTGTTTTTGTCATTCCGATGTTCCAGATCACAATGGCGCCACCATAGATTCCTCGGCGATTACAAAATGATCCATACCACCTTCGATTTAATTTCTGCTCCAAAATCTCTTTCTCTTTCTTCACGAGTAAAATCTCTCCTCTCTTCTTCATTTTTGCAACATTAATTTCAAAAATACGATGATATTTGTCCGAAATGGAAAACCCAATAACTCTCTCGTGAAATATTGATTACGACCTTTGATCGCAATCGTTGAAGAATTTTCATCCAAGAATTTCTAATAACGAGAGAAAAAATTCTTGTAAAGCACGAAGTCAAAGGAATAAATTTTTATTTAAATTCTCAATAGAGGATCTTCTCGTCGTCAATTACAGCGACAATTATTTTAAAGTGTCAATTTCTTTTTCAAACCTGTTTAGGCAAACAGCTACTACAGTCGTTGTAAAAGTACCAATCTTCATTTTAAGAAAAAAAAATCTCCCCATCCTTCGCAAATTTCCCGTAAAGTGCCAACTTTTATCTAATTTTTACACGACGGATCTTACAATAACAAAGGAAACGAACAATCATCCTGAGGTCTCAATTTCTATTCAAACACTAAACTAAAATAATCGTTTACAAAATAAGTCGGGCAACTCATGTAAAAATACCAATTTCGAAAAGCGAATTGCTAAGAATGAGTCTCTTCGTTGTTTATAAAAGTAAAGAAATCCGACGATCTCTGCTGATCTACCAATTTTCATCAGAATTTCACGGAGCCTCGAATTCACCGGAAACAAACAGGATCCCACACTAAAGATCGCTAAACTGTTAACAATGTCCCCGAATGTTTCTAGCTTCAGTCGTCAGAAAATAGCCTGGGTATCCCAAGATCGCTGAAATTCCCTTCAATGCTGGGAAATTCTTGCGCAACCCTTTGTCCTTCTGAGAACACACTGAGGAGAAGAAGTGCACTATATCTTATTGTTAGCCAGGAAGCTGGATATCACCGTCATTAGAACACGAGTATTCGATCGATCCTATTAATCCATTTATACACCTATAAATTTGTTCACGCAATTTGTCTGTCCTTCCGACCTTCCTTTTACTTTAACTGGCGATTGAGAAACGAACACGTGTCTCACATATTCTCATTCCAAGGATTCGGCTAATCTGCCCGGTGAAACTATAAAGATAAAAATTTTATTTTTCCTATATTAGTGGGCAAGTTAGATTGGCTGTGTACTGCTCCTTTCAGGATGTATCGTAATTTAATTATCAGATCATAAACACGCTATTTGAGCATTGTACCTTTTTAAATACGTGCTTTTATTGGAATATTTATTATAACTTTTTGTTTGAATGCTATTCAAATACTTCTGACTTAAGAAAAAATCTAGCAAAACTCCGATAGTAAAGGTAATAAGTTTTTTTGAAGTGTGCTTGTAACTAAATTAAATTAATTTAAGAGTAAAATATGCAATATTATGATAATTCAATATATTCAAGCAGTAACATATTCAAATATTTTCGTCTTGAAAATAATCTAAAAAATTACAATCAAGTCTTCAATAATTATATTAATTCCGAGAAGTGTATACAGATGTTTCCTATAATTATATTAATTTCTTATTTTATGTTCTCAATTATTAAATACAGTAAACAATTTTTGTTGCTCTTAATAAGGAAGAAATATAATTAGTTTATAAGTATGACTAATGTATAATGATACTATTCCTTACAAGTTTCACTTAAAAGTATTGATGATTTTATGTTTACAATACTTTATAATATATTTCTAATAATTTTATTCCATTTTACTGCATTTTAAAAGGAAAATATTTTAGTCTGTATTATCATAAATCGGTAATACGGATATTTACTATAATCACCGACAAGATATATGAATAGATCTAGCACCTTACAAGTTTCCGTAGCCAGGGATCTGAAATACCGACATAGCAAAGAAAAAAAAAATCAGTGGTTTTTTAGCGCACTCTATGTTTAATGAACGGTGAATAGAGGAATTACAACAAGTAAAACAATTCAGGTTGGTCAAATAGTGAACGCGCCAGGAATATGATTTCTGAAACCCATTATAGTGTTGTCAAACTTTCAATACCGAAATGAAGCTAGTAATTAACCGAAATAATTTTACTACATATATGTCAGAAAGAGATCTAGCCATGTTTCAAGGATTTATCACGACTTTTAAATATGTAGTAAATAACAATTTTTAAACTATTAATACATGGTTTTAGGTATAAATGATTTATATTTTATTA
>NW_025110555.1:0-10596 GCF_011392965.1 Frieseomelitta varia
AGGTTCATGTAGTCTAGTCCTCTGTAATCCGACTCCAGTGGTTCTACGGAACCCCACTGTGTCGTTGGGGGTTGAACTAGACTACTTGCCTCTAAGTGCTCGAACTCCAATTTGGTACACTGACAGCAAAAGTTGGAAACTCTACTCTAGTACAATGACAGTAACAAATCGCGATATTTCATTTCGCGTTATATCCCTAGCAAAACACGATACTGAAGCGTGTTAATAGTTTCGTTGTCCTAATTTCGTTCAAAGTTCGATAAACGTGTCTTTGATACAGAATGCGCTGTTAGGGCTGCGAATTACTGTACAATTGTTGTGTAACTTTCATGTTAGATGAGAATGTGGTTAGTATGAACGGCTGTGAGCATTGCGACATATTGTATGATTTACATTCGTGTGTAATGTATGATTGTACGTAATGTATGTAATTTACTATTGTATGTAATGGATGTAATGTATGATTGTATGTAATGGATGTAACGTATGATTGTGTGTAATGTATGATTGTATGATTGTATGTATTGCACGATCGTTGTTTGGGAGACAGAGTTCCATAGTTCAATCTCTTACATGCGCTTTAGAGTTAAGATGTAGACTTAAGTTTGAGATTGAGCTATTGAACATCTCTCTCCTTTGTTCATAACCCCGGGCCAAGTAGAATAAAATCTCTGCATTCCTTAAGAATGCCGAGTTGTTTGCATGTAATGGAGGGTGGTTGGGATTAGGGCCCGGGTGGGTCTCGTGCGTAGACACCTCCACGTGGTGAGACCTGGTAATTGATATTGTTTTGCAAACATTAAAGCTAAATTGTAGAACGATTCACTTCAATGTTTGTGAAACGATATCAAGCTAAGAACTACGCAACTTACAGTTCAGTTTAAATCGTGAAAATTTCTGTTCATTCTTTAGTTCACGATCTAAACTGAATTGTAGGTACAATTAATTGACAAGTAAACTATTGGGCCACCGATGGACGACGATGGCTATAGCAGGGACATCGTGGGATGCGTGCGTCTTAGGTTTAAGTTGCGTGCGTTTAGTTTTAGTTAATTATAAGATCGTTAATATCTGGGACGACGAGGGATCTCGCAGGGACATCGTGGGATGCGTGCGTCTTAGCTTTAAGTTGCGTGCGTTTAGTTTTAAGTCGCGTGCGTCTAGTTTTAGTTAATTATAAGATGGTTAATGTTTGTAAATTCACTGTGAGCGCATTCTGTACAAAGACACATTTATTGAACTTGAAACGAAATTAGAGACATCTGCTCTCCGCTCTTCCTTCATTCGTTGTTACTATTGTTACTGTCACTGCACCAGAGTAGAAGTAGTTTTATTACTGTCATTGCACTAGAGTAGAGTTACCTTTGTTACTGTCATTGCACTAGAGTAGAGTTACTTTTATTACTGTCATTGCACTAGAGTAGATTTTCCAGCTTTCGTTGTCAGTGTGTCAAATCGGGGGACTGAAGCCTCGTCCGAAAGTTCGAGATAGATTCTTGTAGTCTAGTTTCGTTTGTAATACAGCTCAGCGGTTCTTCAGAACCTCATTGTGTCGTTGAGGATAGCACTAGGCTACATGACTCTTAAGTGCTCGAACCCCGATTCGAACCCAGTGCACGTGGAATACGGACTGAAATCGAAGAAGGTATTTAATTGCGCACTTTCGTTTCTGTTACTATTGCACTAGGTACTTACCATTGTTGATGATATGCGTTCTTTTACGCAATAATACTCAACTGTGTTTTCGAATAAGCTTTGTTCGAATGACATCGTTATTCGTAAATATTGAATAATTTATTCGAAATTTTATTCCAAGAATTTATTCGAAGTTTTATTCGAATAAAATTTTATTCGGTGAATTTATTCGAATAAAATTTTATTCGGTGGATTTATTCGAATAAAATTTTATTCGAATAATGCCCAACTCTGTTCTGAACTGCTTCTACCGATGTGTAAATTTACATTTTCGTGCGAACGGGGGATACGTTTCGCTGAGTCTATTAATCATTTCCTACTTTTCTGTCAACTCATCATCTTTAATCGGTGTTGATCGCTACGATGGCCACTAGTCGTCGTGATTTCTACTTCTATTAATATTTCAAAATAATTAGAACGAGATGACCATCGTCGAGTTTTAAATGACGAAGAAAATATGCTTTTGTTGTACTTATAATCACGAAATATTCAATTTCTACTGTGAATGTTATCAATAATTAATTGCACTATTGTAATTACATAATTAATTATGTTATTAATAATATCTTGTGGAAATTGAATATTTTGTCCCATAAGACGAAACGTACAAGTTTCGCGTTGAAATCAACAAGTCAATCTCTATCGATTTGTTTAATATAAATTTCGAAATATTGAGAACTACTTGCAAGAAATTTTCATAGAAATTTTCTGCATTTACAAACGTTGACACCAAATGTATTTTTAAAAATGTAAACACAATCTTTTCTGAAACACATGAATAAAGGCTTATGTTTCTCGTTGTACTCTAAGTATTTTCCTTCCTATTGATCACATTTTGTTTTCTCTGAAGTCTTCTAATCTGAGAATTTTTCTTTCCTCTTTTCGAAACACTAGGGATAGTAAAACGAGTTTTTCGAGAAAAGGAATGACTATACAAATTAATTCTCGAAGTGTGTGTGATATCCTCGCGCGATATGAAGAGCCTTTTTTAGTTATTTCCCAAGTGTTTTCTCGATCGTGACAAGGTGCAAAATTGTCTCTGACACGCGAGCGAGCTCGCTTTGAAATTCAAAGGTTGTTGCGCTAGCAACAAGTGTCAGTGAAGGGAAGAAAATAGGACGAAGGAGTGGGAAAGAGAGTTTTCTCTTTTGCAGCCAAGAGTTTTTCTCCCGTATCACTGAGATATGCCATCTACAGTATCTAGATCTAGATAGCTGCAATTTTATACAATGTTGCATTCGCGTTTCCTTGAAGCAAACGTATCTATTTTCCCTCGTATACGTTCTGGAAACACGTATCAAACCTTGAAATTGAACAGCAATTGAACGCTGGATTATCAATTTATTCGTTTCAAGTGTCGATGAATTTTGACGTGACAGACTTTAGTATAAAAATAAAATTTGCATCTGACAGTTTATTTATGGTAGGAAAGAACATTCTCAGTGAAATAAATTTTGTGGAAAATGATACTTTAGAAAGAAGGCCAAGCACAGGCGATGAATAAAGTATTAAATTATTATAAAAATAATAAATAATTATTATATAAATAATATATAAATAATTATTATATTAATTATAAATATATTATTATTTAAATTATTATAAAAATAATTATTATATAATAAATATAATATAATATATATAATAAATAATAATTATATAATAATATATAATAAATATAATTATTATAAAAGCTAAAATTCAACGAAAGAAAATTAAATTTAATTAAGGAGAGTTAAAAGTTCTCTCATGTAATATCCATTTAAATCGGTTGGATGTTGAAGAATTTAAAATTAAATGTCACGAAGATAATAAACGATAGTGTACAATTCTTCCAACGAAAAATTAATTTCAGCTCGTCAAACAAAGCTCGCCGTAAATTATAGTAACATCAATAGCGTTCGATAAAGACCACATTTCGTGGTTCTCGCGGGTATTCGACGAGTATGTCGTTCGAGCGACACAATGTAGACACTTTTTTAAAAGATTGAGATACTAGGTCGATAGGTGGAACAAGGAATAGAGCAAGCTTGTCAGATGCAAGGGGATTTGCTCGACAAGTATCGATCGATTGGTTCGTTATAGAGCCACTCTGGACGAATAGAGTGTGTCAAGCCACTGAGAGCCAAAGTTGCAAGGCAACGTTTCACAATCCTTTTTTCCTTCTTTCAGTTTGCGTCAGCGAATTTTCCAGGAATTCACTTTTATCTTTACCTCCTGTTTCCTCCGTTTAAACACCACTTTACGAAATTTCGGAAAATTGTGGTGACGCGAGGTTAAATTACGTTGCTCGGTTATTTTCAGAAAGCTGGTAGGTCGTCACGTGTTACCACGCGTGGCTAATTTTTTGTCCAATCTATGTATCGCGATAACAAGTAAATTATTGCATCGGCAGTTTAGCAGGTGTTTCATTTCAGAAAGAAGTAAGGTCTTACTTGTTCTATGGCTACCTGCGATCGATGGCCACTCGTGAACTCCGCTAGCAAGTGTTTACTCTCTTACCTGAAAAAAAAAAAAGAAAGAACAATTTCATTGTAGCTTCGTTATTTCGTTGGTTGAATGAAACATATAAATTGCTAACAGTTTGTTTGTTTACGAAAGTATTATTATTTAAAACAGTTGTTTTATCATTAATATCATTATTATTTATTAATTATTTTTATAATTTATTAATATTTCATTTAAAAATAATTTTATTTCATATATTTAAAAAATTTTTTTCTATCAATAAAATTATACGTTTTATTATATAATTTATTAATAATTAATTATTAAAAATATTGTTAATTTTAAAAATTTTTATATAAAAATAATATTATTATTAAAAAACTATATATATATATATTTATAGTTTATTAATATTTACAGTTTGTTTACGAAGAATATTATTTAAAAAGAAGAATAAGTGGTTCATTCTTAAATTACTCTGCGTGACTCCACAATCGCGAGGATGAGTTGAAATTTTCGTCTCCTCGTTAGTAACTGCTTGAATAACAAGATCTATACTATATATGTAAATCTGCATAACAGAGTTTCTTGCGCAGTTATTTTCTCATGATGAGACCTCGTTCTTGGAATTGTTCACAGCGTATAGGAAGTTCGCACTACGCTGAACAAATCTTCTTACGAAACAAAGTAATGTTTAATAATTGCCGAGTGATTCGATTGAACGAGTAGCAAAGCAAAGGAGAGTTATATTTTTCGAGTTTGCATAAATCAACGAATCTCTTCTCCAAAAAAAAAAAAAAAAAAAAGAAACACAGCGTGGCAAATATTATTGAAAACACGATTTCTTTGCACACGTCCATTTTATTATTGAACGTTCGGCAATGATATTTCAGCTTCGTTCACTTTCGACGTATGTATTTATTTCGTTAATTAGCATTTCGTTTATTCTTGCGTCATATTTTAAATTTATCGTACATGATCAATGGGTTAACTCAATTCAGTGTCCTCATTGATTTTCATGAATAAATTCAACAAAGTTGAAATCAAAAAGTCTTTCAATTTAATCATTTTCAGGCACAATCATCTTGGTACCTCTTTTGCGGATCTACATAGGAAATATAAACTACAATATATGAGAAATTTATAGTTTAATAATATATAATAATGTATATTATAATAATATAATTTATAGTTTAGTAATATATAATAGTTATATATTATAATAATATAATTTATAGTTCAATAATATATAATAGTTATAATTTTAATAATTGGCCACGAAGAAATGAATCTCAGTTGGAAAATAATCGTTCGGATTGAAAATCTGTAGTTTCATTTTCACGCCAGGTCAAATAAATTTTCTCGACGAAATAGAATTTGCTTCGCCCGTTGACTGAATATGAATTCAAAGATAGTCGTATTCCCGCCGTTTTCTATTTATAATTCTCAACGAGACTCGGGCCAACTTCCGGGTCTGGATTCTAGGATAGAGCATTAGACGGAAAAAGGGGGGGGAAAAAAAAACGAAAGAGAAAAAGAAAAGAGGCTGTCGTTGCGTGCGTGGACTTATCGGTTCACCGAGCGCATGTGGACACCGAGAGCGTTGCGTAAGCGAACTGGGGACAAGCAAAGTTATTCCGTTGAATGATCAATTTGTCGAGCACCCGTGTGCACGGCTACGCCTCTATTTGGAGCGAATCTCGAAAAGGGCCGCGATAACGACGACCGATTTCCCAGCGATTTTAATCACTCAATCGCCTTTACGATCGAGCTCGCTCGACCAAATTGTCCAAGCGATCGATCTTGATCGATCCTGTGCTCCGTTTTATCTTTGTTACGTTCGATTTGAACACTGGAACTTGGAAACTTTACCATTTTTTCATTAGGTATTAGAATTATTTTAAAATATATATTTTGTTTATGTTTTCATTGGATATTAGAATTATTTTCAAACGTGTTTTTTCATTAAATATTACGTGTTAGAATTATTTTCAAATGTGTCTTCTCATTAAGTATTATGTATTAGAATTATTTCCAAATGTATCTTTTCATTAGGTACTAGAATTATTTTTAAATGTATGTTTCAATTAGATATTAGAATTATTTTCAAATTTATCATTTTATTACATATTATTTTCAAATTTATCATTTTATTACGTATTATTTTCAAATGTGTCTTCTCATTAAGTATTATGTATTAGAATTATTTCCAAATGTATCTTTTCATTAGGTACTAGAATTATTTTTAAATGTATGTTTCAATTAGATATTAGAATTACTTTCAAATTTATCATTTTATTACGTATTATTTTCAAATGTATCTTTTCATTAGGTATTAGAATTATTTTAAAATATATATTTTCATTATGTATTAGAATTATTTTTAAATGTATCTTTTCATTAGGTATTAGAATTATTTTCAAATGTATCTTTTCATTAGGTATTAGAATTATTTTAAAATATATATTTTCATCAAGTATTAGAATTATTTTCAAATGTATCATTTCATTAGGTATTATTTTCAAATGTACCTTTCCATCAGGTATTAGAATTACTTCCAAATATATCTTTTCATTAGGTATTAGGTATTAGAATTATTTTCAAATGTATCATTTCATTATATATTATTTTCAATTGTATCTTTTCATTAGGTATTAGAAGTATTTGCAAATGTATCGTTGGGATTTTTCGGACTCTAGTTGGCAAGTTGAAAATTCAAAATCTTGTACGGAGTGCAAAGTGAAATTTTCGCAAGTTTCGACAAAGTGAAATTGAGGTCTGACGACGGTGTCCAATTAATCGCGGCAGTTGGATTATAGTAAATGTGGGCAGTTGATAATAGTTAGAGGTGCAGCTGCAGTGAAATATCACTGCGTCGGATTGCATACAATTAATCAGCCGGCTGTAATCTTCCTGAAACATTAATTTCCATGCGAAACGTGGAATTGAAGAGCGAACGAAGGTATAAAACCAACGATATTATGCCATTCAACTGATATTCCATTAGCTGCAACAGTTATCAGCAAAATGTCTACAGTGACAAATCGACACAATCGTAGATAATTTATTTACAGGTTTACAGCACTTCGTTAATTTAACTTTTACAATGAAATTCTGAAACGATATCTAATTAATTTACTAATTGAAATCATTTTAATTTCAGAGACCCAGAGTCTCGAAACGTCGAAACTGCAAAATCTCGCAGTTGAATAATGCCAAATTTTCTAAATTTTCCAAAGATTCCAAATATTTCTAAACTACTGAAGTGCAGCCACGTACCATCTTAGAATTGGATAAATTTCACGCGTTTATGAAAAGATTGAGAACCCCTGGCTCTCGTCGCGATTACAACCTAAACTCGAACAAAACCCTCACGCATCTTACGCGTGATTACACGCTCTTGAAACTCCGCGTTCAATTGCAATTTACAAACAATGCAATCATCGAGATCGAAATCGAAGCGAGCGATACGATTTGCTCGTGAAGCCGATAAGAAGAGCCTCGAAAGGTAAGTAAGGTCGAGGATATCTCGATAAATTTCAAGATCAAATGACTTGCCGTGGCCGCGCAAGCATTCTCATTAATTCGCGAGTAATCTAAGCAACCTGGCCGAGGAAGTAATTACTCGGCTAACATAAGACACAGGATCCTTTTGTACGTCCTGTTTTCACGGACGAGCAGCGTAATTGGCGAGTCACATTTTTCAGATGGAAGAAAATTAAAAAGAAAATTTTATATATATATATATATATATATATATATATATATATATATATATATTATATTAATTATTATAATATTATTATTATTATATTATATATATTATATAATTGGCGAGTCACATTTTTCAGATGGAAGAAAATTGAAAATTTAATTTAATTTATATATATATGTATATTAATTATTAATTATTATTATATTATATATATTATATAATTGGCGAGTTACATTTTTCAGATGGAAGAAAATTAAAAAGAAAATTTATATATATATATTAAATTATTATATAATATAAATAAATTATATTAATATATTAATTTTATATATATATATATATATATATATATATATATATATATATAATCGCAAACAGTTGATTGCGAAAATAATAAGAATAAATAAAAATAATAATTATAAATTAAAATCAATGAACCACGTCAATCTCCAGACCTTGAGACTGAAATTAAAAGTCTCCATATGCTGTCATTAAACTGTTGATCGAACCCATTTGTCAAAACTTCTGTCGCGCGAGCAAAAGATCCTCGACCAACGTAAGACCATAAGCAAAATACTTTTTCAGATGTCTTTCTACGCGGAGGAGGAACTCGATTAGTCGTGCGTAGACGAGTTACATTCCTTTTTTCTCTTTTTAATCATTGTGACCGCTTGTTTCACGGCTGGTGGCGTTCAGTCTCGGTTTGTCCTATTGTTGATACCTTTGAATCCAATAGACCTTTGAATCTGTCTACCGCTGGCGAGGTAAAGGAAAGAGAGAAACTGCAAGCAGAGGGAAAGAGACGGAGAGTTGAAACCAGGCCTGCACCAATCCCCAGCAGATAATTCTCAAAGCATATTACGCGAAATATCAAGGCCTTGCCTTTCTACGGACGCGGCGTACGCGTTTGAGTGTGCGCGCCACTGCACGTGACAACGCCGCACGCAACACACGCGCCTGCGCACTCGTTTTCACGCCCACAGGCGGCGAATCCGCCGCGAATTTTTCCAGATTTTGATTCCGCCGAACGTTTTTTTGCGAAAGAACGAAATCTGATACGAGGAATCTGGATTCTGAGATACTAAAATCACGAAACTTCGAAATTCTAAAGCTCGAAATCCTGCAGTTTAGCAAAGTCCTGAAGTATGAAATTTTAGAACTTTTAAATTTTGGAGTTATAAACTTGTCTCTGAAGATTGTCTTTAAAGATTTTCAAGCCGCGGAATTCTGGAATTTCTAAAATTCAAAAGTTTCGAAGCTTCGAAATCCGAAAGTCCAAAGTCCTGAAGTTCAAAGGTTTGAAAATTTTGGAGTTACAAACTTCTCTAGCGCTGGAGTTTGAAGGTTTTCAAGTGGCGAAATTCCGAAATTTTAAAAATTCCAAAATTTCAGAACTTGGAAATCCCAAAGTTCTAAAATTCGAAAGTTCTAAAAATCTTGGAGATACAAATTTTTGCGGCGCCGGTGCTGGAAAATCTTGAAATTGAGAAATTTTTAAAATTCCAAAATTTCAAAACTTCGAAATCCCGAAGCTCTAATGTTTGAAGGCTCTAAAATTTTATAGTTACAAACTTCGTTGATACTGGAGTTTGAAGATTTTCAAATTACAAAATTCTGAAATTTTGAAATTCCATAAAGTTCCATACTTGAGAACGTTTGAAAGCTGTTTAAGTCGAATTTGTTTGACACTGGTGAAATATCCACGCACTCTGACGATTGTAGAAACGTAACAACGATAAAACGTCGTGCAATTGGAGATGAGTGAAATTTCAAATTAAACACGCTACGCAGATAATGATCAATCACGAAGCGAATTAAAAAATCGAACGTAATTATGATAAATATGGCAGTACAAAAGACTTAATGCAAGAATGTAATTTCATTACGACGAGCATTGTACAAAAATAACGCGAGAAGCGAATATCGAGCACGATAAAGCGGTGTTTGTTGAAACACTTTATCAAACTACACGATTCGGCGTTCTTAATTAAGTCCTTCGTTTATCATCGTCGACGAAGAGAAAAAAAAAATATGAACGACGTTTAGAAAAATCGAGCAGCCTGGCGAATTTTATAAAGTGGACAGTCGGCGCTTTTCAAATTATAATTTTCTATTCGCGGCTCGAAGTCATCGCCATTAACTCGGCTTGTTTTTTTATCAAACAATCATTTCCATTAATTTTTCCACGAAACCATCTACAATTCAGAAATGGTGAGGAAACAATAGAATTAACAATTTACGATTCGCAATTAATAGTTCCTATCATTTCTATTTTTATCTAAACGATAATCTACGCCAATGTTTTCCAATAGTTAGTCCAATCTTTTCTACTTTTATCTGAACCAGCGGTTCCCAATCTCTGGTACCATAACCTGGCAGATACGTGAAAATAATATCGATAATGGCGGAAAACATCGAAGATAAGGAGTTAAAATAAAAACACAGACATGAAGTTGTAGAGTTTTGATTTGAAATTCCAAGTTACTTCGAATTGTTTGATTATTTAGCTAACCTAAGAAAATTAAAAAGGAGGGACAAACTTTTTTGAGGTTAGGGATGAATGGAGGGAGTACTCATAAGTGAAAAGCCTAATCAAGACATAGCGCGGAGAAAAAAACGGTTGGGAACCGCTGATCTAAATGTTTTCAGAAAATTAATGAAAATATTGATAATGGCGGAAAACACCGAACAAAAGAAGTTAAAATAAAAACACAGAAATAAAGTTGTAGAGTTTTGAT
>NW_025110555.1:10612-28147 GCF_011392965.1 Frieseomelitta varia
TTAATTCGAGTAAGTCGTTTGATTACTTAGCTAACCTAAGAAAATTAAAAAGAAGGGGCAAACTTTTTTGAGATTAGGGATGGGTGGAGGGAGTACTCATAAGTGAAAAGCCTAATCATCAGGGCATACCGGGGAGAAGAAAATGGTTGGGAACCGCTGATCTAAATGTCTTCAGAAAATTATTGAAAATTATTTAAACGAAACGACTCCCAATATCGATAATATATGCGTGGTAAAAAACGGAGTACGTAAATCGTGCAGGAGGAGCAAGATAGCGACAGAATAATTTTCTGTCGTGCGTAACAGCTTTGCCATTCTATCTGTATGGAAATGTCGCGAGGAACAAACGCACGATTGGTAAAACGTTTCACGCCCACGTGCCCCGCGCGACGAGACATTTTGCCCGACAGCAGAGTTTCTAAATTAATGCGTAAGCGACGATCAACGACAACGATTACGAGCCCGTACACGAATCGAATGTACTCCGTTTCGAAATTGCACGACTCGCCGAGAACGAAGGTTTCCCTTCTGCAGGTTTTCTTTCGACGAGCCCAGAAGAGACACACTCGTGAAATTGAATTTGAATAATTCTGCGAAACTGTTTCATTACAGTGGTTTTAAATAATTATTTTAAATGTAAAATCTCTTCGTCATTATATATAGTGTAGTTATAATTGTACAATCATAAATAATAGAAGTTTCATAAATATTGTTATAAATAATAGTTCAATTTAATTGTTTAATTAATTTAAATGATCGTACAATTTTAATCGTATTATTTGTTATTTTCATTTGACTGTTGTCAAATAATTTCATTCAACTCTTTCAATGTTCAATCGTGCAAAGATTCCAGCGAAATTTAAAAAGACTAAGAAGATCAGAAATTCGTTTCTACGAGTATTTTTCTACGTAATTTTCTACGCATCTTTCGGATAAATTTTTTGACTGCTGACTTTTGAATGAAAATTTCTGAGATTTTTATTGGACCGTTTGAGTAAAAGTTCCACTAAAATTTCTGATTAAAGTAGAGTCACGTATTTTGAAATTCCTCTGTTCGTTTGATTTTTATTTTCTACTTCTATTTCTTTCAGTTCTCGAGTTTTTTAAAATCTCAATCGCGACACCGCATCTCTCTAAATTTGCGGAACGAATCTCGTATTAATAACTCCAAGAGAAGAAATATTGCTTTAAATTCAGAACAAGATTTCGAAGACCAATCAGTGCTACCATTCATCGGATTGGAAGACGAAAAATGTTTCTTCATTTTCCATTTCCGTTTAGAATCTTTTGCATTCGTCGTTTTGATGTAGAACCTTTTTCAAATAGTAGATTGTTCTAGAACAATCAATTTTATAAATAACTATCGGACATTGGTCAAGTGGTGATAACGAATACGAGTTTGTTCGATATACTTATATCAGCAATACAGAGAAACTGGAAAATGCATTTAGTAATTATTATCGATATTAAAATAGATACAGATGTATGTGTCTTTATCGTATGAATTTTATCGAACAAAAGAGACAGTAATTGAATAGAAAGCTTTTTATCTACTACATTGTGAAGAATAATTTCTGTAGAATATTTTACTTTCAATTTATTTTCTTTTTTAGAATATTTTACTTTCAATTTATTTTCTCTTTTAGAATAACTTGTCTTTACACGCTTTCGCTTTCTGTTCTATAAATTTCATACGTCTTTATATTTTTCGATTTTCTACAAATCCATCGATCTCGACAGTTCGTCGCCTCGATTACAAAATTTGTCGAATCGAGAATTGCAACGTTCGAGAAATTTAACGCTAGTCGCTTGTCCGTTCGTTCGTTGAAATTCGAGGAAAAAAATCGACAAGTTCTCCCGCTCTGCTCGTTATTTCCTGCACTATAAATTTGAGTACGCGGTAACTGTGCGAGAAACTTGGTTAAACATTGCTTAATAATTGCTTTTATAATCGGCGATATTTTCCACAAGATAGTCGAATTTATTCGCTTAGAACGATAAAAGAACTTTTTAGAAATTTCTTTTTTCACATTTTAAGAGATTTTAAAAACTCCAATTTTAAAAACGTTTTTATCTCACACTCTTGGATCTTTGAATGCATTACGCTGGAGCTATAGCAAACATCTCAAACTTTAGCGTTCTTCACTTCAAATTTTTAAATATCCAGCAAGTTATGAAAATAATATTAATCGTCTCTGTTATTATCGTCACGTATTATTGGTTTTCTATATCAAAAAAGTTTTCTGCTTTTATAAATAATCGTTCGAAAAGCTAACTTCATTTGTTGAATAAAATTTTTATTCGCAAATGACCACTGTCAAAATTCGCAATTTTTCGAAACTTCATAGATTTAAACATGTCGTTCGACACTTGAATGATTCTTTTTAAAGTGTACACATCATGTTTTCTCATTTCTTCCACTTTAGTTTTATCCTTTAAGAATTCAATAAAATTATGCTGAATCAGAATGATGTAGAAACGAAGAACACAGAACATATAATCAGAAGAAGAACGAGAAGTGCATAATAATTACGCTACGATTTTTTATGCATTTTGTAGGAAATTTTAAACAGCGTGATACAAGGAAAATACATAAAATATCCAAATTATATTCTACCAAGAATCTACTTTCTTTTTTTTTTAATTATATTATATTATATATTTTAATTATATTTTTTTATATTATTACGTATATTTATTTATATATATTTTAATTACATTTTTTTATATTATTATGTTTTTTTATTTATATATATTTTAATTATATTTTTTTTTATTATTATGTATTTTCATTTATATATACTTTAATTATACTTTTTTATTATATTTTCAAAGATGCGATTTTGCACAATAGTCCAATGACGATTTGCAAATTCAATGCAAACGGCTGAAACACTGAAAAAGCATCGAGCGTCGCTTGAAATCCTTTCGAGGAACAGAGACTTGGCGAACGAGAGGGCGAAGAGGACGCGGAGGCATCGAACGATCTCGATCGTAGCCTCGCTTTTTCTCTCTTCTTCTTTTTTTTCGTTGTTGCCAGCTTTCTTTGTGCTCGCCCCGATGGCGTTGCCTATTTCAAAACCCGTCGCGCGAAAAAATCGTTTGCGATTACTCAACCCGATCTCCGACGCGGCCTTTCACGAGCTCGTGGCCGCGTACAGCTACGCTGCCACGTGCGAACGCGCGATGATGAATCCAGAGGACGCTGGAAATCCTCAACCGGCTGGATCGTACGCCTATTCCTTGGATTTCCAATCGCGTTACACATTCGAGTGCTGTCGAACAATTTTTTTTTTTTTATAGAATTTATTTTATAGAATTTATTTTATAGATCTCGGTTGTACTATGAATTTTATTATTATTTTAAGGTATATTTAAAGGCTGAATCAATTTTGATCGATGAACTTTCTTTAGTTCGATTAGTTTTACTTCCCTTTTTTCTTTTGTCTCTCCGCTAGATTTATGTATATATTTAATAATAGATTTATTTAAATAGATCTTTTGTCTTTCTGTTAGCTTTACATATATACTTAACAATAGATTTATTTAAACACGATTCTGCTTGACAGAAACAGAAATTAATATTAATTTTGACAGAAAAAATTGTTTAAGCAGTTCGAAACGAAAGTCTGAAATCAGTCACATTGACGGATTCGATTGTTACAGTAAAATACATTCATGAAATTAAAACGGTACAGTAATACGATGAAACATTGTACAATTGTTTAAAATGATTAAACAATTGAAATCAAACAATTAAATTGGACAATCAAAATTGCACAATTATTTATTAGAAAACTTTTATAATGAGGAAGTTTTATAAAATTATTTCCAAAATTTCTATGATGAAAAAGTTTTACAAATAATTTTAATAGATAAGTGACGTCTTATCATTTCAAATTTGCCGCCGAGAAACGGGCTCGACCGTAGTGATAGTCACATGCATTCACAAAGTTACAATAGTTAAATAGAAATAGCACAATGATACGATTGAAATTGTACGATCGTTTAAATTAATTAAACAATCAAATTGAACTATTATTTGTAAAACTACAACGAAGTTTTATAAAATTATTTATTTATAAAACTTCCGAGAGCCTTTACATCATCTAAAATAATTAAACAATAATTTCTAAAACCTCTGCAGACGAAAAAGTTTCGCAGAATTATTTATATAAAACCACTATAACGAAGAAGTGTCATCAATAATTTCATAAATGAATACCATCTCTCACAGGCAACTGTCGTTTCAAGCATCCGGCCTTGGGAAAGCCGGTGAACTTTCCCAAGATTAACGTCGGCGCAGATCGAAACAGAGATCTGACCGGTCATTTCTGTTTCTCGATTCACGATCGCGCGCTTTCCAAATCGCGCGCGCGACTGGCAACCGCGTCGAGAAGAAGGATCCGCGACTGTCCAGAAAAACCACCGTGCAAACCGAAGCAGCGAACACACACGCTCGGATATCACCGTCCTCTAATCTATTCCCGATGTCAGATTATGCCAGCCTCTGTGTCCACGCTCGACCGAACTCGCTTACGTAACGCGCGAGGAGAGGCAACAAGAGGAGAGAACGCCGCTTTCCTGCGTCCACTTTTACGCGCGACGCCGTAGCACGCGCTCGCGCGTAAACGAGGATGATTGGAGCTTCGATGAAAGGGACACGTGGAATTCTACGTGGTATTTCGCTATCGAAAGCCTCCAGGCGTAACGAGCACTACGCTCGAACGTTGTTTCCATTCCTGGCCAGACCCGATTCGTCGTCGGCCGAAAGGTCCTCGCGCGATATTTCTCAAACCCAATCGACGTCCACTTGCCTCTCTTCTTCTTCTTCTTCTTTTTCTTCTTCTTCTTCTTCTTCTTCTTCTTTGGCAGGAGAATGTAAGAACTTGTATGATTGAAATCAGAAAATAATCCAACGATACGAGCGACTTATCTATCATAGAATTGTCAGATGTAAAGCTGCATAGCTGTTATGTTGTAAGAATTAAATGTTGTAATTGCGCGACGTGACACTATCGAAAGAATTTCGCGCGACGATTCGAGATGGTTACGATTTCACGGGCTGCGACGATGATGTTTGTGTTAAATTCGTATATTTTTTCAATGTAATTGGAATCCACAGAATTATCTAGAGAGTCTCTCTGGTGACACGGGTTTTATAGATATCATCTGCTCCTGGAATTCGAAGGAATTTGAAAAAACGGAGAAGAATATATATCAATATGTAGTCAGAAGAAATTGTACATAATAATTAGATAATATTTTATTTAATATTTTATTTAATATTTAATTATATAATGTTTGAAATTAGATTAAGACTATACGCAATAATTAGATAATATTTAATTATATAATATTTTAGAGTTGAATACTATAATTAAATGTTATCTAATTATTACGTATAGTCTTGTCCTTTTGATTATACGTATTAGTATCTGTACAATGTACGTATGTAACCTCTAAAAAATTCGCATGATGATTTGAGATGCTGCGATTAGATTGCGACGTGATGTTTATGTAAATTCATAATTTCGTCCAACATAATTGGAAAAATAGAATCTAGAGAATTTGCCTACAAATACGATACTTTTTATTTTTTATAGTTTTCTATATCGCATGCACAATTTTTACCAAAGCACAAAAATCGGCGGTAATACCTTAATATAATAAATTTACCGTGGATTTTTAATTATTTCCATTGATCTTGCGCTAAAGAAATGATAAATCTCGAAACCGCGTTGGAATTAAATAACTTGAATAAATTGGAAACTGAATGAAACAAGTGAATAAATCGGAGTGGCCTTCTGAGGCACGCGTAAATTTTTATTTGTTCCAAAAACAATTCTCTCTCTCTCTCTCTCTCTCTTTTTTTCTGTCGATCAAATTTAACGATTCGGTTTTTGTTATACTGGCCTTAATCAAACGAGTCAGTTTTAATCGAACAACTACAAGCTACCGATAAAGCGATTATTATTATTGAACTCTCGTCGCACGTGTTTGATCAATCGATCATCGTCCAGAATTTTCTCGCCGTTTCAATCTACTGCAAACACAGTAGAAATCACAGTCGAATCAGCGAATTGAAGAACGCAAGAATAAAAGTGGTGTAAATTTTTGAAAGTGGAACTTTTGTTAGTTGAGAAAATTACTTAAAGTTACTATCGTTAGTTGTAAGTAAAGTGTAACTTTTGTAAGTTGACAAAGTATGAAGTTGCGCTCCGATTTATTCCTGATCATTGAAGATCACTATTGACTAGACGGAGGGCAAATTTTTAATATCACGGCAGATCTACTCAAATCGATTATCGCTAAATCTAATTTATAATTTTTACTTTAATCGCGTTAATAATCGGTCCTCGTTTTTTCTCATCATTTCTGTTTTTTTAATTTCCTTAAAAAGTGACTGGAGCTCAGAGACTATTTAACCACACGTTGCAAAATCAATGCGTCACTGATCAAATGCAATGACATCCGAAGCAGCTGTTCCTGCAAACGTCCGAAAATGAAATAATTCCCTCTATTTCCACCCATTCGTGAAAATTATCGGTTTACTCCAGAGAACGAATGCTTCATCGCGCAGAAAGCGATAAATGTAACGCAACGAACGATAAAAATTGTTCTGACCGCCCAAGTACACAGTAACTGATGATCATCGGCGAGGATCGGTCGCGCGATGATAAATGGCCAAGCGACGCGAATTTACCCTGAAAATTTTACGCGAAACGTGCAATCAATTCTCGCGCGACTGAAAGAATGGCCGTACAAGCGGTACGGTAATGACGACGTATGATTTATGACAGACAATACACTTAGCATCAGCTCTTTAACGTAGAACTTCCTGAATCGTTTCTATGCCTTTTCGAGATACGATCGACTTTTATACGTGATCTAAATCCCGAGAACTCATTGACAAACATTCGTCGACAAGTTGACTCGATAAATCATACTGTCTTTTAGAAGTGTACAACTAAATAAACATATATATATCTGAAATTTGAATTTTCAAATGTGATGCGAGAAAATTAGAAAATACATAAAACTACTATATTTTATGTGAAGATTTGAGAAATAGCGGCAGTATACTATAATACTGTATATTTAATATTTATAGTATACTATAATAAAGTATACTATGTTTTTAGTATTAATAATATTTATCATTAATATTTATAGTATGCTATAATACAGTATACTATATTTTTAATATTTATAGTATGTTATAATACAGTATACTATATTTTTAATATTTATAATATACTATAGTACAGCGTACTATATTTTTAATATTTATAGTATGCTATAATACCGTATACTATATTTTTAATATTTATAGTATGCTATAATACAGTATACTATATTTTCATATTTATAGTATACTATACTTTTATAAGTATTATAAATTTATAAGTGTTACAAGCATTTTATATATACTATATTTTTAGTATATTATAGTTTAGTATACTATATTATAGTATACTATATTTTTTAATATATCATGTGCATCTTTGAATAAAGATATTCGTTCCCTTTCTGTCTATTAAATACTTTACTTCCGACAAAAATGTTAGTCATGTGGTTTCATTTCTAAGTAAATTTGAATTTTAGAGATTTAAAACTGTCAATTGGGAAAGTAATAATTTTAGAATGAATAACATGATAAAAATGTTAAAAATAAATATGCCAACTATTAACCGTTATTAATTACTTTGAATGTTCTCTATACTTTTGCATTCTCTGAATGCTCTCTTTAAATCTACGTCCATCCATAAAAATCTACACTACTTTTAATAATTACTATTCTGTGCTATTCCATGTATTTTCTATTTCTTTTTCTCCTTTTTTTTGAATCCCTTTTCTAGAAGTGTATAACGCAATAATCAATGACCTACGATGCATGAAAATTCTCACAATTTTCTTCGTAACTATAGGAAAGAGTTAGGGATATTCTAATAACAAGGTAAGTCCGCGACTCTATTCTAATTGCGAGCATAAATTTTTAACTAGCCCATCAGGCGTGGCAATTCAGGTTGATAGTGACATGTAAATCGTTGACAAGACCTTGATCCACAAATAGTCACCTACATGTAATAATACAGTACGAAAACCAAAGACCTCTTGTCATTCTCACGTTGTTGTATTATACAATTGAGCAAAATTTAGCATAAAAATTCGATGGCAAAGTGCATTTTAAGGCGAAATGACAGTGACCGGCTAATTTGAATAAATAATCGCAATCAGAAAATAAATGAATGTTAGCGAAAATATAACAGCGGCGTTTGCAAGTATATTTTCTATTCGATCGTTGTACACTGAAATAATTTAAAAAGCTGAAATGTACGAGCAAATTAACTATTCGCAAAGATTTCGTAAAATTTCGCGAAATAAAAATTCGCGAATCGCTAGTTCTGACTGATTTGGTGATTTCGCATGTTGTTAATTCTCAGTTGTTATCTATATAACTTAAAAAGCCAAAATGTACAGTAAAAGAAAAATCTAACAAAAATTCTCAATTATTATATACATATTAAGATAATTTGAGAAGCTAAAATATTCGATGAAAAATTTAACATAAAATTTCCGAATCATTATCTAGGTATATATTAAGATGAAATATTGTATAAAAATTCTCAATGATTGTCTGTATATTTAGATAATTTAAATAGCTAAAATATTCAATAAAATGACAAGAAATAGCAAACTATTTTAATCTGCTATCGAGGGATTAATGTTTGATTCGCCACACTTCAGCTATGATTTAACGCGAAACGTCAAAAAAAAAAAAAGGAAAAAGAAGGAAAAAGAAGAAAAAAAACAATAACAGACTCGTCATCGTAAAAACAAGATTATTTACAAGCCCGCATTGACGTCACGCCCTTTGAAAATTACCACCAACTGAGAAAACGCCCATAAATTTCGAAACTGGCAAAAATAATTCA
Organism: Frieseomelitta varia; assembly: GCF_011392965.1. Classification (NCBI taxonomy): domain Eukaryota; kingdom Metazoa; phylum Arthropoda; class Insecta; order Hymenoptera; family Apidae; genus Frieseomelitta; species Frieseomelitta varia. Next base: position 19,552 of record NW_025110555.1, read on the forward strand.
TTTCTCACTGCCGTGTCCGATTAGCAATTCACTAACGTCACTGCACGTTCATACTCGCGCGACATTGTGACATGAACTTACACCGATAAATAACGGAGCAACAACGAACAAACATTACCCCGGTCACAATACACAACCGGATGAAGGCAATTACGCGAACGAACAAAAATACGTATAAGTATTTGTTACGTTGAAGTATATGTTTTATTGAAACGCGGTTGCACAGGTGTGTTGGAGGATGAAACGCAAATGAGACGGAAAGTGAAACCGATTCGACACCTGTCCAGCGATCATTTCGATAATTCCTCATTATCTGAACACGTGGCCACGTTTCTTTCTCGGCGACAATCGGTCGCTACTCCTTCGTAGGTTAAATTCGAAGACAACTTCTGTTCACGTTCGTGACGTTACACGAGTTGCTTGGAATAATTAAAGAGTTTTCGAAATATTGCGAGAAATGATATGGTGAAGAGAATCGGAAACGGAGGAGATCGTTTCTCGAGTGAAGGACTTTGTTTATAGTACAATTGAGCCATAGAATTATAACTGATTGTAACTGAACTATAGAATTCCATTTATATGTATTTAAACAAAATTTTGATAAGTGCCCAACTAAATGAATCCCACTAGACTTGGAATAATTCAAAAGTGTAAGAAGCGAGAGAAGAAGTAAATTGTCTAGAAAATATAATGTAGAACAGAAAAAAAAAAAAAAAAAAGAAAACAAAGACAGTCAAGCGTATTTCTAGGTCTTGAGCCTAATCTAAAGTTAACAAAGATTCGTTTATTTTTAATTAATTCATTCCTCTTGTTACGACCTAAAAATCACAATTATAGAATTTTTATTTCTGCTAATAGATCAATATTAGGTGAGTACTTGATTTTAGTTGAAACGACGATATTCCGTGTAACGTCGACCTTGGTAAATCCGGTTCGACGTGGCTAGGCTCATGCTAATTTATTTCCTGGCTACCAAATCGCGAAAGTGGTTATCACAGATATGAAAATGCTCGAAAATATTTTTTCGAAAACGAGGTTGCACGTGGCAGGCGTTATCGCGAACACGTTTGCGTTGACAGTTGAGATTAGGATGGAAATTATGTATGTATGTACATGCTTTGTGAGTGAAATATCTTTTCTTCTGCCTCGCGAGAAGTGTCCTCCCCTTCTTGCTTTCGCTTTCGGTTTCGAGAGGTCGAAGGAAACTTCAAAGTTGTATGCTTGAATTTATTCTTGGAAGGAATTTTTAGAACTTTTGTGCAGCAAGATTGCTTTAAACGGTTCGTAGAAAATGAAACGAAGCCAGAATGTTAAAGGACCAAATATTAAAATAATGAATTGGATCGAAAAGTGTAAAAAGGTACACATCGTTTACTGACAATCAGATAATTTGTAAAAACTATTATAAAAATTTCTAAAATTTAAAAAAAAAACTTTTCAATTTTGAAGCTTTTCAAAACATTATCAACAAGTAAATATTATAAGCCACACGTTTGTTTCTACGTGTCAATTAGGCCACTAATTTTGCTACCACTTGGAAGAAATTATTCCATTGTTACTTTTAGTTGAATCAACACTTTTGTCTAAAAAAATTCTAACATCGTTCTCGTCTAAATTTATGTTTATTAATTGTTTTTAAATTTATTTACAAATTTTACTTCTCTATTCCCTTTCTAAAAGAGTGAAACAAAATGTTTCCTGGAGACAAAAGAACTCTTTCCAAAAAGATGAATCTATCTGATTGTTATACAGGAAATTATTTTTAAGAACACGAAGAGAGAAGTTCACGAGGAAAACAATTTATTGTGTTGCGTGAAACGAAATCTAGCAAAAAGAGAATTGAACAACTATTTAAAGTTGTTCGCGAAACCTACTTCGTTGTATGCAATCTAAGGTAATGAGGGTCAACCGTATTCGAAACCTCTATCTGTCGCTATAATATTACTTCCGTGGAATAAGATAAGTGACACTTTCCAGCTCGTTGTGTTAGAAAAAGGCAAACCGCACAACGACACGGGGAGGGACCTGACACGCTTCGGAAAAAACCGCGGTGATGTAATTAATATCTGGCGCTTTCACCCCTCGAGTTTTATTATTAACTTCGTTCGACAAACTTTTAAGATATCGAATGACCTATGTCTCGGTATGTGTTTCACTGGGTAAGTAAATCAATTATTATCCAATCGTTCCATGTGATAATATGTACCTACATACATTCGTCGTATACACAAGTGACACTTTGATGGATACGTTATATTGGAAAACTTTTCACAGCTTCGTTAATTCAATAAAGTTGAAACGTGGCGTATCAATAATGACTGTATTACTCAAAATATAGAATCATCTATTTATGTATCTAATTTCAATTTAATTTAAACTCAACTCTAAAATCTGTCTTTCACATTTGACAATGATTACTGCATATATTACTAAGAAATGTACACATCTTCCTAACCTAAAAATTTAAAGTTTCTTTCTTAAATTTAAATCTATCGCTTTTCTTTTCACGTTCATAGATTGGTAATATCAAAATTGACCTTTCTTCACATTCGACAATGATTACTGTATTACTAGTAGAAAGGCACTTAGCAATGTACACACCTCCCTAACCTAAAAATTTAAAGTTTCCTTCTTAAATTTAGATCTATCGCTTTTCTTTCCACGTCCATAGATTGGTAATATCAAAATGAACCTTTCTCGATATTCGACAATGATTACTGTATTACTAGTAGAAAGGCGCCTAATCTTCCTAACCTAGACCTAACTAAAAATTAAAGTTTTCTTCCTAAATTTAGATCTATCTCCTTTCTTTCTACGTTCATGGATTGGTAATATCAAAATTGACCTTTCTCGACATTCGACAATGATTACTGTATGACAAATAGAAAGGCACTTAATCTTCCTAACCTAGACCTAACTAAAAATTAAAGTTTTCTTCCTAAATTTAGATCTATCTTCTTTCTTTCTACGTTCATAAATTGGTAATATCAAAATTCATCTTTCTTGACATTCAACAATGATTACTATATTATTAGTAGAAAGGCATTTAGCAATATACACACCTCCCTAACCTAAAAATTTAAAGTTTCCTTCTTACATTTAAATCTATCGCTTTTCTTTCCACGTTCATAGATTGGTAATATCAAAATTGACTTTTCTTGACATTCGACAATGATTACCAATTTTTAGTAGAAAGACATCTAGCAATGTACACCCCTCCCTAACCTAAAAATTTAAAGTTTCCTTCTTAAATTTAAATCTATCACTTTTCTTTCCACGTTCATAGATTGGTAATATCAAAATTGACTTTTCTTGACATTCGACAATGATTACTGTACTACTAGTAGAAAGGCACCTAATCTTCCTAACCTAGACCTAACTAAAAATTAAAGTTTCTTTCCTAAATTTAGATCTATCTTCTTTCTTTCTACGTTCATAGATTGGTAATATCAAAATTCATCTTTCTTGACATTCAACAATGATTACTATATTATTAGTAGAAAGCCACTTAGCAATATACACCCCTTCCTAACCTAAAAATTTAAAGTTTCCTTCTTAAATTTAAATCTATCGCTTTTCTCTCCACTTTCATAGATTGGTAATATCAAAATTAACCTTTCTTGACATTCGACAATGATTACCAATTTTTAGTAGAAAGACACCTAGCAATGTACACCTCTCCCTAACCTAAAAATTTAAAGTTTCCTTCTTAAATTTAAATCTATCGCTTTTCTCTCCGATAGATTGGTAATATCAAAATTGACCTTTCTCGACATTCGACAATGATTACTGTATTACTAGTAGAAAGGCGCCTAATCTTCCTAACCTAGACCTAACTAAAAATTAAAGTTTTCTTCCTAAATTTAGATCTGTCTCCTTCCTTTCCACGTTCATAGATTGGTAATACCAAAATTGATATTCATTACTCCCTATCGAGCGATGGGAGCAGCTAGCGCATGAACCGACTCCCTAAACCATTCCTACAAGTCGATCTGTGTGCCAGCGTACAATGATGCAGGCTCTCCCGTGGGATCAATGGGTCATTGCCCCGTGACTGCAGCAGCAGAACTGGCCAGTAGGGATAATTACCATGGAATAGCGTTACTCGGTCCTTCCACGCGGAAAATAATGCTTTTCTTCGTAAACTAACGAGATCGTTTCTTTGCACAGAATCTTGCGAACCTAACGAAATTAACGAAGGGTGAAAGAACCTGAAGAGTCTGAAGATCGTTCCACGAAACGAATAGAAAAAATAATCTTGAAATTAACGTCAGCAGATCTCCGCACGATCTGAACCTATTTGCTCTTTTCTAAGAAATTTAGAAATTCCACGCCTTTCGAAACCGACTCGACCGATTTCGTACGATCCTGGATGCAAACGCGAGAAACTTCGGCTGCGTCGTTTAAAGAACGATTTTCAAGGTGATCCCTGTATTCTTCTTTTGATTGCGCCATTATACTTTTCTTGGAGCGCAGAAATTTCACATTTTCAATACCGCCGCCATATCTACCAAAGCTGCTTTAAGCTACGAAAAATAATCTTGCTATTACTTGTGATGGGAGAACTAAGCACCGTAAATTACAGGCTATTTTCTTAAAAATTATGGCTGAAAATTATCACCGCGCTTCTATGATTAACCAGCGAATTTTTACATTTTTACATTTACAGGAAATTCAGAGCAAAAATTGATAATGATGAAAAATAAATAATGCGTGTAATAAACAAAAATAAAATAGCGCAAAATGTAATAAACGTAGCCAAGAGATATACAGAAGAGGACTCGTTATAATAAATATTTAGTGACTGAAATAATGTTTGTAATTGTTAAATCGCGAAGGTTTATTATGCAATTTTGTATTTTTACGAGGTCGAGTAAAGAGTAGAACCTGACTTAAACTAAGGGTAAAATCTAAATAGAAATTTGTCTCATTTACAAGATATATTTTCTATAGTTTTGCATATATCGTGTCTCTGTTAACAGTAATCTCTATATTCAGCTTTGCAATGCTGAAAATTGATTTAATTACACTATCGAAAACACATTCAACTGGCGTGAAATATCCCACTTATGAAGCGACGCACGTATCACACATTTTCCAAGAATTCGTATTCGTTCCGCGGCACATCCATCCCCGAAACGTAAATTTATAGTTCCGCACGCTTAATAAATGTAAAGCCAGCAAGCCACCAGACGATATAAATTTGAATTTTAGACAACGCAATTCCGGGGCAATAAAAATGTAATGACTGATTAACGAGGCTATCTCGTAATCGACGCGATAAATCGAAGCCTGTTCCGTGCCACGTGGATCGTCAATTAATTATGTAACGTGAAATAATTACCGTAAAAAGAGACGAAGTTAAGTTGTATTCTCTTCTTTTCTTTTCTTTTTTTTTTTTTCGCTCACTTAGTATCTACGATCTACTCTCAACTTGTTTAATTACTATAACGTAATAATTTTATCACTGTTATTAAAATATGACTAGGGACCAGGCATGAGATTTGGTAAATTAAAACATTTTACACAAATTTCTTTAGTTTCTTAACTAAGCGATCTGAAACCTCTAAACTTCTCTAGTATAAATAGGTGATTTTCAAGTAACGTTCACGATCGTTATAAAGAGTCAATTAAGTCGCAGCTGAAGTACCACGAGCGGAGATCGTCCAAACGAGCGATTTGCTTATCTCGCGTCACGTCACGGGATCGACGATCTGCTTTCTAATTGAATCCTTTTATGGGAGTTCATGTACGTCTGTACATGTACGTCGTAGCCACTTTTCGTGGCTAGTTAAAAGTCGTTGATATTTATTTACGAACCGCTTCGGGTTCGCACGGGGTTCCAACGAAAATTCGAAGCTTACAATCCTCGAACACGTCGAACGTTTCGATCGTCTTGGATATCTTGACTTGGAAGTCTTGGGAAGTGGCGACGAGTATTCCATAACTCGAGCTAACTCTCTAAACTTCCTTCAATATCGATGATACGATATCGACCTCGGTCTTGGTAACCAAAGATACTCGTAAGACACTGAACACTTATCAAATCCGATCGGAGCTCTCAGTGCTCTCGACACGACTTCCAAGACGACTTTCAAAGACTTTCAACAATTTCCAAGCCAAGGGATCTCGAGGTTCTTCTCAAGGCTTCCGAGAACTCTCAGGAAGGTTTTAAGATTCGGATCGTGTACGAAACGATTCGAATTTGTCGTCGAACGAGGGCAACGTGAGATACGAGGGCCGGCTCGAGATCCCGTGTCCCGGATCCCATTGTCAGCCGTAGTGGCCGTTTTCACGGTGGAATTCGGTATCGAGGAACGAGGCGATGCCACTTAGACTGGCGTCGCCTGGCGAAAATAGAAACGCTTGGCGGTGAAACGCGCGAACCCGGTCGCCTCTCCGCGCAGAATAGCGCGCCAGTTAAGGTCAGGATATTTCTGGACCAGTGGATGAAAGTGGTGTCGCTCGGTAATCGCGAAGATGGACTATTCTGTGGCTGGTTAATCGTGTTAGTAGGTGAAATTAGCTTCCGCCACGCCGAAGCTTCCCCCCTAGCTCACGCGCGATTGTCGACGTGTCGGCTTCTTTGAATCATTTCCCACACGCGTTTTTCACTATTGTCTCGTTGCATTTTTATTCAGTTTCTCTAAACTTTATATTATTAAATTTTACATTAAAATGATAATTTAAATTGTGCATATATATATGTATAATTGTATATAATAATATATATATATATTTGTATATAAATATATATATTTGTATATAAATAATAACGCGCGATTGTCGACGTGACGGCTTCTTTGAATCATTTCCCACATGCGTTTCATTGTTGTCTCGTTGCATTTTTATTCAGTTTCTCTAAACTTTATATTATTAAATTTTACATTAAAATGATAATTTAAATTGTGCATATATATATGTATAATTGTATATAATAATATATATATATATTTGTATATAAATATATATATTTGTATATAAATAATAACGCGCGATTGTCGACGTGACGGCTTCTTTGAATCATTTCCCACATGCGTTTCATTGTTGTCTCGTTGCATTTTTATTCAGTTTCTCTAAACTTTATATTATTAAATTTTACATTAAAATGATAATTTAAATTGTGCATATATATATATACATATATATGTATAATTGAATGAATTAAACTAAATAAAAATGCAACGAAAAAATAGTGAAATGTATGTGAAAAAAATATATAAATAAATATATATATATTTGTATATAAATTATATAAATATATATATGTATGTATGTATGAATGAAAATTCGATCTGTTCATCAATTTCTCTAAATTCTTCGTTCAATTTTCTTAAAATCGTAGAGCACGAGTGGAAGAAACAAGAAGAAATACAATTTTCAACTATCAAAATTCGTTTCACAAGAGTTTTCGCAGGAATGCATTTCTAGGAATATCGCGAATTTTTCGATAAATTTCTAGTTCGCCGATTCGTCCCAATTTTCGCTGTTTCTCTTTTGTCCCGGATGGCTTTCACATTGAGAAATGCGAAATCTGTGGCATTTCTTTTTACTTAAAAACACACACACACACACATGTAGAACATGAAAAGCGAAAATTGAGAAGAGACACTTTCTAAAACTAGAAAAGTTCTACCAATTTTTCCCCATTTCCAAAAATTTCGTTTCTACCTCGTGTTCTCGACACTTTCATTCCCATCGGTCTCCACGCTATCTCGACAGTTCTAGCGGCGAGTGACTCTCTAGTTGGATCGCGCGAAAGGACACGCTGGGCTTGATAAGGCCGGACTCCATTTAAAGCAGCAGTTAAATTCGTAATACGGCGAGCCGGTCGTTTAGGCAGGCCAAAGTGGTTCTACCTTTCGCTTAACCTTTTCTTCGTTCTCGTTACTTTCACGCACGATCGCGGACCCTCGCGGTTACCCGGTGACAAAACGCTCGTATCCTATTTAAAGATCAATCCGGTTATCGAGACGGGCAGCCGCGCCGAAGAATGCCCGCACGTGGGCAGTCTGAAAAAAAATTTAGAACGAACAATCGAGCACTGACGTAACACGCGCCGCTGTCTTTTCAAACGATCGATCTGTTAACGGAAAGAGTGGAAAAAACTCAATGGAGCGTTATGTCGTTTGGAGAGACGATTCTCTCAGATGATTCGATGTACTTTCGACTGTACTACGATGACTTACAACACCAGGAAGTAATGTTCGATTCTTGCGCAATGATTTCGAGATATATGCGTCTCGGAAAAGAAAGATACGCGCGATATCTTCGACCAGGTAAAAGCGTAATCTGCAATAACAGATTATAAAATTTATGTGCATCGTGTGCGTGTGGAATGTTTCTCGTTAGTTTGTGAAATTAACAAGTCAGTTTTCATAAAGACAAAAACGAAATGTTACATAAGACTTAAACGAAACGAAATCCATCAACCAGTAAAAAGATACACACGTTGATTCCAGAATAATTACACGGTTTCTATTTTTATTTTCCCTTTACAAGCTGTAACACGTACACGATCTATCGTATCTCATCCTGTTACTACCATCCTCGACGAATTATTATCCTTTTTTTTTTTTTTTTTTTTTTTTTTTTT
>NW_025110555.1:28157-165197 GCF_011392965.1 Frieseomelitta varia
TTTTTTTGAACGATTCTTTCGAGCCGTCGCGCGTTACGAGACGAGGAATCGTTGCGTTAACCACGGTCTACTCGTTACCGTGTACACGAGGCCAATTATATAGCAATCAGCCGAGAAATGTCGAAGAAGCTTTCACTGGAGGATGTTACCGACTTCCGGTTAACAGTGACACTTTTCTCCTTTTCTATTTTTTTTGCCTTCCCTTTTTGAAATGTGCAATACGCGAGGGCGTATCCTTCGACCACGTTTGTGCTTCCGGTATGCAACGTCTTCCACGACGAATTTTAACCCATTGGCATAGCAGTATAGTGCTAAATGGTACTATGTATGTAACTTATTTTCGATAAAAATTACTATTTATAACTAGGAAAAATCGCGATAACAAAAATCTATTTGTAAGCGACAAAAATTTAATCTTAAAACGTGATTATTGTTGCATGAAAAGAAGAAAGATACTCGAGTGTTTCGAATTCATCCACGACGAATTGTAACCCATTGGCATAGCAGTATAGTGCTAAATAGTACTATGTATGTAACTTATTTTCGATAAAAATTACTATTTATTACTAGAAAAAATCGCGACAACAGAAATCTATTTGCAAAACACAAACGACAAAAATTTAATCTTAAAACGTGATTATTGTTGCATCAAAAGAAGAAAGTTACTCGAGTGTTTCGAATTCATCCACGACGAATTGTAACTCATTGACATACCAATATAGTGCTAAATAGTACTATGTATGTAACTTATTTTCGATAAAAATTACTATTTATTACTAGAAAAAATCGCGACAATAGAAATCTATTTGCAAGCCACAAAAATTTAATCTTAAAACGTGATTATTGTTGCATGAAAAGAAGAAAGGTACTCGAGTGTTTCAAATTCGTCCACGACGAATATTTAATTTTAATTTTAACCTATTGGCATACCAACATACTGCTAAATGATGATACTGTATATGTTATTTGCTCTCGACAAAAATTACTATTTATTACTAGATTATATCGTGACAACAGAAAAGAAGAAAGGTACTCGAGTGTTTCAAATTCGTCCACGACGAATATTTAATTTTAATTTTAACCTATTGGCATACCAACATACTGCTAAATGATGATACTGTATATGTTATTTGCTCTCGACAAAAATTACTATTTATTACTAGATTATATCGTGACAACAGAAATCTGAATTTGCAAGTCACAAAAATTTAATCTCTTACGAAACAAAAATATGATTATCGTTAACCTTAGGTCTTCTGAGAATGATTTGCACGAGTTGCACGAAAAGAAGAAAAACATTCGAACGTTTCGAATTCGAGCTTTCGATCTGTCTCCATCTTTATCAACGATCGTATTAATAAAAGCCGGCTTCGATTGTCTATCGAAGGATCGTGCATGAAACGCGCCCCCTCGCGAGCAAGTTTCGATGTTTGAACGGTTGTGCAAACGATTTATAATAAATGATAAACGGTTGCACACACTCGACGACGACAGGACGTTAATTAATGCGCCGAAGATAAATTATCGGGAACGTGATTAATTTAAACGGCGTGTAACGCCCGCAGATTGAGCAGGATCGTTTCGCGATTGTTGGCGTTTCAATATTTCAATGTTGCACGAGCCAGAATGGATACGTTTAAATGAGAAGATACAGACGAAAGAAAAAAAAATAAAAAAAAAAAACAAAAATTACGAAGAGAAGTAATCTTTCTCTTGGCGGCTAATAATTTCCTCGAAACTTCGTTTGAACTCTAATTTTTATAATTTCTCGAATGTTCGCTTTCCTGTTGTCAATATTTCTTTTTATAAGTAGTGAAAGGTTTAATAACAGAGAGATTAAAATAATTTCATTGTGACTTGATAGTTTCCTGCGAAGAGACGTAAAATTTCAAGGAACATTGAATGCAAATCGTTGCTATTTAGCAAGCATTCGCAAACCCTTCATTCCCTGATATAGTAAACGCGTAACACGTATCGTAACGGTGTTTAAATCAATGGCGTGTACACACCACGAAATTATAAAGCGTCGAAAGGCCATTCCAAATAAATCACTTTTCCTTTCGTAATCATCATCGTGAGTCTGCAATTCACAGCTTCTGCCATCTTTTAATTACAAAAATTCCTCTCGTTCTTTTATCGAAGAAGAATTCGACAATGAACCTTCCTCAGCAATAAAACTTTCCTCGACAGAGCAGAAATTCAGATTTCTTCAAGTATAAATAAATTTAATCTCCTCCTGTTTTCCAGGAGGAGAACGCTTAAAATTGTTTTTCTGCGATATCGCACAGTGTCTATCTGTTTCGAAAACAAAAAAACGAAACGAAAAGAAAACGAAATTATGCGTTCGAGAATTAAACGAAACAAAAATATCTATTCAAAGTCAATTACACCGTTTATCTCTTCATTTTCTTCCACGAATTACATAAGATCGTGGCAAACAACGTTTTATCTTCGTCGACCAAAATACTTCATCTTTCAACCAACAGCCGTTCATCTACATCTGCACAAAGAGCTCTAAAATGTTACCAAATAAGTCCCTCGGGCCGTGACAAATCAACACGAAGAAGAAGAAGAAATTAAACGTATAGTTGAAAGTTTTTCTCTCTTGAAATAAAAATGTCATTTCGCAGCGAGGCTGTTACATAATCCGCCCAGCAGCGACACCACGGCAACTGAATTAATTGATTCGACAATTCCGAGCAAGAACGTTCGAAATGTTCGCGAGCGGAATTATTAGAAGCCGATAAATACAGAGACGAGCTGTAGATGAACGCGAAGAACACGGCTGGTTAAGTAATCGCTCGTAACGTCAACTGTTTCACTCTGAGTAAATATTAATACATGCGTACGCGGTGGCTCGCGAAAGTATTTTAACACTCTTAGAAAAGTAAATATGTATCGTGCGCGTTATGTAAAACATTTGGAAATTTCATTTCATTCGGATACTTGCGCGAGTCGTTCTAGTGAGATTACATACAAACAAGTACGATGAACGATCGGACGAAATGAATTAATAATAAAAATAATCTTCGATAAATAATAGAAATAACAAACAACGAGATAGACAAATTTACAAATTTTAAATGTCGTTCCTTGAAGCAACGAAAAGTATTCCTGACTTCTTCAACGGAGAAAACATTCTTTATCGCAGCTCGGAAAATTGAACGATGAAAAAATGCAGAAGCCATTAAATATAAAAATAACTTCTAATTTCGGTCGGTCACGTACGCCGATTTTATTATCGTGCACTAAACATCCTGTCAGAGATAAGCAAATATCTGAATACATATACTTCTAACCGGAAGCGTGGACAGAAATTCGCATCGAGCTTGCAAACCGATAAGTGAAAAGAAATTTATTTATTAACCCAAGGAATATCGTACTCCTTGTTCAGCTTCAGCTCATTATCAATATCCCCGGCGTGATAAGCAAATTGTTCCAGCATCAATCAGTTTTTAATCAACAATCCTACTCCGAAAGAAAGTCGCAAAGTTCTTCGTGACGTTTAAAAAAAAAAAAATTCACGAAATGCCAGAGAAGAAAAAGAAAAATCTGAAAAATTACACGTATGTGAGAGATCAAACTGCTACCGAAAGATTGGAACATGACCGCGAGTAGTTTTAGGAATTTCCACATTTCCACATTTCCACCTGGCGAAGGTGAAATTTATCGTCTAAGAATCGAACATCAATTATGTTACCGTGCCACGTGATAAAGTTGAGAATTCGATTTCCGAACGTGCGGATTGTTTCAACAGTGGCTTCGCAGAGAAACTATAACCACCTTCGAAGTTCCACCAGAGCGTGTAACTTAACGTGTGATACTGGTCGATAAATTTCGAGCATGATACACGCGCGAGCCGCACAGATTGTTCGATGGCTGGCGTTTTAATTTCTTAACGAGGTAAACGGATTTATGAATCTGGCTGCGTACACACGTGCCGCGTGTAACGTCGCGTTCGTTGCATATTCAACGGTGATTCAAGCAATTCTCCATGTTGGCACCTCTATTTGCAATTTTGTAAATTTGAAAAGATCCGCGATTCAACTAATCGCGACGCCGCGATACGCTTCCTTTCAAAGCGGAAATTAATCAATGTCGGCACGATTTATTTAAGCTTAATTAAATTGTACGTAAATTAAAAAAAAAAAAAAAAAAAGAAAAAGAGAAAGAAAATCGAAATCTTAATTTATTTCGACCTTCGAGAACAGATAATGCCAGTGTTACCAACGCCAGCCGGGTAATTAACGAGACACTGACAGAATTTCTTAATATATCCATTTGTAACTTATTTATAACCTACGGTTGTAAACGTGTTATAGAGCCGAGGCAAAGATTGAAACGAACTCCTCGACGACGCTGTCGTACCGTTTCGCGTTAAGAAAAAAAAAAAAAAAAAAAAACAGAAATCTTTTTTTTCAACCTTCGGCCGCGTCGATCAGCACCTTTCTCTGAATTTCACATAAACAAATGAGGCGAACTGACACAGGTGAACTTGTACCTCGCCGATGTAAATAACAGTTTTTTTTTATCGATTCTGGAACTGTTCCGTGACTACAGGGTGGTTCATCGCGAATGTATGATATATTCGGTCTTTTATGATCGAGCTCGAAATAAAAGCTAGCTGTATATTTTCGCTTATCGCGAGAATTGTTTATTTCGAGACACCCTGTATAATGCGGTCTAAAGTTCACAACGTTCGCGCGTTCCAACAAACACGATAGAAGCGCCGCTTTTGAATAATTTCGAACAATCGAAACGATCGCGACGTGGCGCTAGAAAAGTTATCACTGCAAACGAAAAAGAAAAAAAAAAAAGAGAGAAAGATTCGCCGCTTGAAAATAACTTGAAGAATAGATCACGAAGCGGTCGCAGGACGAGATTTTTCAGCGAGGGGGTTATCGCTTATTTACGTGCAGATAAACAGCGTGACACCATAAAAGTTCCTCTTTCTGAGCGTTTGTTGCACGCTGTTACATATGTTTGTTACACACTACGACCTCGAATCGTGTTCTCAACTGAGTTTCCCTTGAATCGTTTTGAACAAAACGATTTCGTCAATTGGAAATTGGAATTTTTCGACTGAAATCGTCGTCTTATGTAGTCACATAACGTCTTATCGCGAGAAGTGTGAAGATCGACAGTGGACTTCACTCTCAACACTCGACAAATTGAATGATTCGCTATCTGAAATAGATACGAGTATAACAGATGTTCATTACGGGCAATTGGACGCCGACGTATTTTTACGGATTTCATTTACGCCGACCTCGATTTAAAAGTAGTAACTTTCGCATTTTTAAAAACTATGGCTTTGTCCAGCTTTGTTCTCGACGACGACCAATCAATGAGTTCAAACTGATTTTTGAAGTTCATTTAAAAGAGCAAAGTACCGCATGCTTCGAAACAGAGAGAGATAAAATTTACTTAAATATTAAATACTTTGACGGACAATCGCGTGAATAAATCAAACGAAGCCTCCTCGTATATTACATTTGGTCACTGGGTATATAGACCATTCGATGGTTCATTACGATTTCATTTTCAATAATACGATCCAAGAGGTCGCAAACTCTTAAATAATCGATATCCCCGATGTTACGTCAATAGCATGAAAATCAGATTAAACTGGAATATCGATGAAATAATTTGTTTGCTCGATCGTTCGCAAAAAAAAAAAAAAAAAAAAAAAAAAAAGAAAAAACAGCCGCGAACGATATTAACAGATAATACAAACGATTTGCGATAATGTGTATCACGTGACAATTAGATCGAAGTCAATCTTTGAACGACGTTCGAATCTTTGTGCTTTAACCTCTTGCGCTGGAATGACGTGCCACACACGTCGAGAATTTGCAATATTGCAATATTTCCTCAGTAGCAAGTATATTTAACCATAACTCAGGCAAAACAAATAATAAATTTATTCATGTATTATATAAATTTATTTAACATATTACTTAATATTAAATATAAATACTTAATTAAGTAAAAATACTTAAGTATAAATACTTAATTATATAAATTTATTTAATACATTACTTAATATTAAATATAAATACTTAACTAAGTAAATATTTAATATAAATACTTATAAGTTAAATACTTAATATTATTATTATTTATTTAATATATTACTTCTCAATAATTTCTATCCAGTGATATCATGCCGACGAGTTCGAAAAGAAAGCGACGAATGATTGTATACGGTTCGGTCACTCGTTATGGTCCGCAATCAGTTGCCAGCGCAAGTGGTTAATATCGTTTCCGTTAAAATTCAGGCTCGACATATTCATTGCTATTGACTTAGTCGTTTAAATAAATTGACACAATTTTGGCATTTTAATTTCGATGATGATTCGGTAAAACTTCGGAAGGATATGCAAATAGGGCAAATGAATATTGCAATGAATAGTAGTTTTTTTTTAAATAGAAAAGGAAAAAAAACATAATGAATGCAACACCGGCGCCTCTTTCGCGCGATAATCTAGCAACTAATCGATTCAATAAGTTAGAAACTTTAGATTGTAGAATTCAATGTCGCGGTTTTGCAAGTATAATAATAGTACTCAGTGTGTTGAAATCTGTCTAAAGTTTAGAAGAATTTCTTTCCAACTTGTATGATAAAATTTGACGCGATGTACAACTGTGTGAACGTTTCAAATTGAAATCAAAGAAAAAAAAAAAACTTAAACTTCGTTTAAACTGCACCAATAAAAAAAAAAGGAAAAAGAAGGAAAGAACGTGTGAAAAACAGGCCGAAGAAGATTTTGAAAAATCGTTCGCTCAAAACAGGGGGCCATGAAATTAAGCGCAAGTAAAAGCAAACGCACAGCTACGATAATATATTTTCCCCCGTTCGGCGTTATCCGTCAATTACCGAGGAAAAATAATTTATCAACGTCACTCGGACACGAAAACATGTAACATCCACGATAACGGTATCTTTTTTCCCTCTTTTCTTCTTCCTTTGTTTTTTTATTTTTTTAATCGTTTCGCTAGAACTGTTCCCTCGATGTCACGGACGTGTATATCGCCCCGGCCCATTAAAATTCGTCGGCCAAGCGCATACGTAATACAGTGGACGAAATTTGTATGAGGACACTAATATTCTTTAGTATAAACAGCTAAGCACATATTATGTTAATGAAAATTGAAAATCGGTTGGATATATGAAAGAATAATAAGAAATAAAACGGCAACTTAACAAACAAAAAAAAGTTCTTCAATTTTTTTTATAAACAATATATAATAATAAAACGCATACAGTGAAATTTGCATAGGGACGGTGAACTAAAATGTTATAGAAAAAACAAAAATATTGCAATATTAATATCTAATATTTCCACCTTTATTCCCAAAATTATGTCCGAGAAAAAGCTTCGTATCACGATATGCCTCTATCTTTATCTGTTCCTCTTTACTGAGAACATCTCCTCGTGGCATTCCAATAAAAGTGAAATTATTTTAGATAATTTACAAAACAGAATGTCATATACGCCCAACACTTGCTTTCTCCGAGATGTAGACGGTGTTTACCAGTCTGAACGATCAAACAGTACTAAGTAAATGTTGTTGTCCTTATACAAATTTCGTACGAATTCTCGTGTTTATGTTTAAAATGCTAGAAACTCGTGTGTACATCATCGCCTCGCAGTAACAACACCGTGGTGCTGACGAGGTTCGCAACTCATGACTAATAAGAAATTGTAGACGAAACCAATGTGTATTAGCAAAATCATGGTGTGTTCCCTATGCAGATTTCGTCGCCCTGTACACGTGTCCCGAGAGAGCCGAGCCCTTGGTTTCTATCTCGGTACATCGGCCCGCACAATGTCGCGTCCTACGCGCGATCCGCGTCTTGTCTCAGGCGTGTCGGGCCACCGCCAATCGATACTCGTGCCATTGCACCGGAAATGATCCTACGGATTCGAGGCACTCGGAGGAGGGTTTCACCTCCCCGGAGTGACGTCATCCCGGGGCGAAACAGGATAGGACAGAGAGAGAGAGAGAGAATGGTACACCGCGTAGGTGTAACGCGCGTATAGACGCGTTAAAAAGCTCGCCGGGAGGAAGCACGCTTCGTGGTCGGTTAATGTCGCCATTGTTTCATCGGGCTTGGAACAAAAAGAAAAAAAAAAGAAAAAAAAAATGGGCGAAAGGCTCTTTCGACTCTCCGGCCGTAAGAATCGACTCTGTCGACCGCAAACTTTTGCACTCTGATCGCTACGTCAGAGCTATTAAATACGCAAATTCGTATTATTTTTTTTTTCTTTTTTAATCGAACTCTATCGCTTCTAGAAATTATTTCACGTGATTGCTTTACATTCGATATTGCGTTGATTCCTGGCTCGGTCTGTTGAATATTCATCATCAAATTTACGCGAATTTGTATTCTCGTTTTTCTTTTCTCTTTCAACACGAGTTTCGCATTTATACCTCGAAGAATGTTGCTTCTGTCTATTAAATATCATAATAAATACTATATATTATGGATATGCGCGTGTTATAATTTGTACGTGGACACGCGCGCGCGTATCTAAATCGGCAGTCTGTTCGCGATATTATCACCCGTATCTGTCGATCCGAGTCTCGTTGGAACGAATTTATTACATAGCCGGCGAATATCGAAACGATTCAGTTTCGTGAAAACACGCAACGATAGGTGTTGCAGGGCAAAAGAGAGAGAGAGAGAAAAAAAAAGAAAAAAAGAAAAGAAAAAAAGAAATAGGAGGAAAATACATATATACCACGTGTCTTAGAAACACCTTCCGTTGCAAAGTTGCAAACCGGCAAATTAATACATTCCAAAGCAGCGATTGGCCAACACCCTTGATCACGCGTGGACACCCGTTATGCTAATTGAAACAAGTGTCGCGGCGTATAAATTCGCCGGTTTCTGTTCGATCGCCGCGCTCCGACTCCGAAAATGAACGGCTGTCGATCGTTACCAACGAGACGATTAAATTTAAGACTAAGATCACCGATGAAAATTTTCCCTTCGCGAGGTCAAACGATATCGTTGCGATACAGTGTCATGTCAATGGCGACAAGTAAGAAACTGACATTCGATGGAATCGATCGATAGTCGAGAACGGTGATCGTCTTTCCGCTACCGAGTCCTTTTTCGTTGGGTTAATGACACCCACACGATGATATCGGCGCACGCTCGAAATCGCGCGTGCGAACAACAGAGCCGCAACGTTACACGAGCCAGCATGACTTGCGAGGCTAGCTAGGCTCTCGGGTTATGTAAGCTCACCTGCATCAGAGGAAGAACCTGGCCAAGATTGACGGATCTGTTGTTCGTCTCTTTCTTCGGCTCGTTGCTGGTCGCGTTTTCGGTGCGAGTCTCCATGGCTTCCACGTCGGCCGATCGTTTCTCGACGTTACGATTCACCTCCTCCATGACTGTCTGACAATGTGCCGTCTCGCCGAACAGAAAGTTGCTACTATGATTCTTTCTCTCTCACTGACTTCTCACTGTCGTCGTCGTCGTCGTCGTCGTCGTCGTCACCGCGAAGAAACGCTCACAAAGGCCGCTACCGTGCGCGACGTCTGGGTTAATAGGCGATGATCGATCGATTCACTCGCTCTCGAAACGAACGTCCGCTCCGGAATGTTCTTGCAGTCTCGCGAACTCTATCGATGTAACTCGTGGGAAAACTTGAGAGCGTGTGTGAGTGAGTCACGTGATCACAGAGAGTGAGAGTGAGAGAGAAAAAGAGAGACAGAGGAACGAGATGTAAAAATCGGTGGTACGAGCGACACGATAAAAGTGTCGAGAAAAACAAAAAGAAAAAAAAATCGTTCGTAACACAACGCACACACACGCAAACGCACACACATACACATACACAGAGAGAGAAAGAGAGAGACACGCACGAAGTGAACGTGCGGGAGCGTGAAAGAAAGAAACGATGAGCGATGAAAGGAAGGACGGGGCGCGCGTAGTACACGAGCAGTGTGCCTCGAGTTGCGATGGATGCCACCGGATTTGAACGATCAAGGAAGTCGACGACGAACGATTAGGAAAAGAACGAGACAACCGGTGAGATTCGACACTGCGAGAATCTCGTGCTGCTCCGTCGCGGCGTGATGTCGCCCCACCCGAGCCTCAAGTCGAACGCCGCGTAACCATCCCCACCGCCGGCCGGTAAGCAGGCTGCACGTCTGCCCGAAATCGCCCGAAAGCATCCGGCGTCATCGTTTCGACCAACCGGGCGCCACCGGCAACGCGGAAAATCCAAATCGTTCGCGTTGCCACGCGACGCGACGCTTTTTCACTCGCCGCGGCTAATTTTCACTCGGCACCACTCTGATCTCTCTCTGCCCGCAGAGCACATTGGTTACCGGCTGATTGTTTAAAGGGTAGAGGCTCTGTCTCTGCGCACACTTTGACGAACGGCACATATGTACATACGACGAACCTGCCTTTCGACGACCGGCGAACGCGTATGCAGGTGCGCGAAAATACCGCGACCGGGAGCGCCGCCGTTTTCCACATCGGCGTTTGCCGGCAGGTCTTAGAAACGCATCGTTCGCGTTTCTAGGAATGTTCCAACTGGCGGAAGTATTCGCAAACATTTAGACATCGATCTTTGTCGATTTTATCGACCGTCAACTTCGCGAGGGCTTTTCAGTTTTAACTTTAACCTGCTCTGGGACGACGTCGAGAATATTTGGATCAAGACTGCAATATTTTCTCAGTTTTAATTATATTGAACTACAACCCAGGCAGAACAAAAATGGTAAATTTATTACTTCTTAGTAATTTCTATCCAATGATGAATACCGATGAATTCAAAAAGAAGACGAATTATTATTGTATACGGTTTGGCCACTCGTTATGGTCCGTGAACCAGTTACTAGCGCAAGAGATTACGCACCGTGCACCGAGATTCATCTTGTTACTTCGTGTTCTAATATGAAAGCTTGAAGAAAATACACTGCTCACAAAAATTAGGGAATATTTCAAAATAAATTTGAAGCTATAAAAGAGAGAAGCATTAGATTTTCTTTTTTTGTTTTTTATTAAACAAGAACATCAAACGACAAGTTAAAAAAAAAATCAAATGCTTCTTTTTTTTATCGTTTTATATCTCCTAATTTTTATGAGCAGTATATTTATTGAAACAAGTTAAAGTACATCTAATATACACACGGTGATGACCACAAAGATTAGATTAATTTTCTATGCCAAATGAAAAGAATAAGTTTCAGAAAAAGACTTTTGCTTTCCTTATCTGCGAATTTGCATAATATACATTTTCCATTCAATACGAAGACACTGATTTTTTTTTTTTACTCTGTTTTCAGGTAGATTGTAAAAGAAGAGACGAAAAAACTTTTTAAGAAAAGTTCTTTTAGTCAAGAATTATGTTGTTTTTCAATCGGACGACTTTACTTGCGTTTACTTTTGAGTTTCCATTAGCAATTTCATCATCACCGTAATGAAACATCGTGAGAATACGTATAATAACTAAATATAATCTTGTAATAACTACAAGACATTTATCAAAGAAACTACTTAAGTCAATTATTTATTATATTACATTTATTATGTTACCAGAAGCTGTTACGTTCATCTCGTTATGTCTCTTATTGACTAAATTTAAAGACTGGTTTATCTCATTAAGACATTTGCATCATTATCGTTTCTTTTATAAAACACCGTATAATGTAAATGTAGTTGAAATTCCTTTTATCTAAATTTCATTCTTATCTTGAGATATAAGAGAGTCAATTGTGTCGTTTATTACGCTAGTTGTGAGTAAAATTACATTTCCTTTTTATACTTATCGCAAAAAGAGATGAAGTAAGGAGGGTTAAACATATCTTGTTTATTGCTTCACTGAACTTCGTGGAAGTGCGTATAGACAATTTTACATTAACAGCGTTTAAAAAAAAAAAGCAGGGGAATGCTTATATACAGACTATAAAAAGTCTCGTTTCTTCATATTGTGAAAACAAGATTCGGAGAATCACGCCACTGGAGGAGGAACGTTGAACGAGATTCGAGATATACTGAAACATTTAATCGAAATATCGACGACTCTCTATCTGAAATTGTGCAACATACGATAAAATGGAATTATTTAAAGATTCTGTTTATTCTTGTGCTGAAAGATAGCAGAATTTCAAAAGAAAAAAAAAAAAAATTCCTTAACATCAGTCACGGAATTAAAAGCACTTACTTATCAGTGTTATAGATATTTCCTGTAAATCAAGGAAAATCAATTAATGCGAGCGCAATATGCACTTCTATATCTGTATTCATACATTAGTATTTTTTTTTTTTTTTTTTTAGAAAAAAATAACACAATTAATTTTAAAAAAATACTGAAGTTAAACGATGAATTAATCATTATTGTGAATTAATCAACATTGACATTTGTCTTATCAACCAGGCGATACATAATTTTTGCTTATAGAGTAATAAATTATTCTGTATATGTATAATCAGCCGTTAATCAAATGTTAACTAAAACTTTGTTCCAATACATAGAATTTTATCACAATTTCTTACCTCTTTGCCGAGACTTGAAGTTGCAAAATATTTTACGATCTAATGATGTACGTACGTAACGCTGAATCGCGTTTCACGCAGAACGTGATTGACTAGTGACATTTTTAATCACGCGTTAACATTCATAGACCGTGAATACACGTGTTCATACGATGTATCGATTGTCGTTGATTTATCGATGATCAGGAAAATGCTGCGTAGTAACGTAATTCTCCTCGCCGAGAAAGAAGAAAATCTGACATTTAGTCGTTTAACGTCGATATTCAAATTTCTCGCTCCGTCGCCTCGTGTCAATTCAAAATGGATTTCCTAGTAAAACGCAGCAAGTCTTCAAGCAACTGCTGCATTTGTCCATTTTTTTCTTTTCGATTCGGTCGACTCGTTTGCTGTACCAACGTAGTCAAAATTATCAATCTGTCACGATAAAAATTTTACAGAAGAACGGTGCGTTCCTTCATAAAGTTTTAATTTTTCTAGCATCAATTTTATACTTTCGTCAGCGCGAAAAAGAAGGGGTAGCTCTATTTCAAATACACAGGGTGTTTCGTAACTTGTGGGACCCACTTCGGGTGCTGATTGTACGCCCAAAAATAATGAAACAGATCATATAAATATATGTCCTATCTGTCTTCGTTTATGAGATATAATAAATTCCTTGTTTTAATAACTTTTACAAAACATGCTCGAAATGACCACCTTGCATTTGAACACAAGCCTGCACGCGTTTTGTCATTCATCTGGTTACTCTCTCTATCATTCCTGGTGTTTCCGAATTTGTCGGAGGCCCTGCTCTATTTCGTAGTATTTCAGCATTTTCAATCGATGTTGCCTATATAATAGATTTTAAACGTCCCCACAAATGAAAATCTAATGGATTCAAATCCGGAGAACGAGCAGGCCATGCAATAGGACCTCCACGACCAATCCATTTATTTGCAAAGTGTCGATTGAAAAATTGCCTAGCCACTCGGCTAAAATGCGGCGGAGCTCCATCATGCACAAACCGCATACGAATAATCTAATATTGACTGGAACTTCCTCTAATATTTCGTGTAAACGCGTGCTCAAAAAATCAACGTACTTTGTGCTTGTTAGTTTCCCATCAAGAAAAAAGGTCCAATTAAAAATTTATCAATTATTCCTGCCCATACGTTTAAATTAAACTGGCGTTGATGTCTTGAATGCACAATAACGCGTGGGTTTTCTTCATCCCAATTATGATTATTATGAAAATTGAATATACCACCTCCAGTAAAAGTAGCTTCATCAGTGAAAAGTATAGTAGATACAAAACTCTCATCATGTTCACACCTTTGCAGGAACCAAGAACAAAAAACCAAAGACATTAATTAAGTATTATTTGTAAACAGTACGAATTCTTGCTTACGAACTATTGCAGTCTATGGAAAGAGAGTTTGCTCGGTTTATAAAATTCATTATATCTCATAAACGAAAACAGATAGGACATATAATTATGACTTTTTTCATTGGAGCTCCAGGGCTTCCAGAGCTCATTGCTGCGAGACATCTGAATTCATAAAGCAGCAACTTTTCTGGCCTTCCCATTGTGTCTGATTATGAAGCATCACTGTGTTTACTTCACTCCTTTCGCTTCATCTTTGGTATACGTATGACACACTTTTACGTGAGTATCTTTTTACTTCACAGAAATTTGCACGTGACAACTGTAACAAAGCAATAGAATATGTCTTTTTAACGAGTTTATTGCTTTTATGACAGGCGAACGATACGCGATGAGACACAAATTGAAAATCACGAAGCTGTCAGAGTACTTTTATCGCAACTCGTAACGAATCATGTATCACTTTTTCAAGAGATATCCATTTATTTTCAGTTAATCGTATTTTGAACTGGATAATGAATGCTATTTGTAGCACAGTAATTTGTACAAATGTTTAATTTCAAATTCAATGTCTTAAGTAAATTATTCAAAATTTATGTAACTACAATGTAAATGAATGACGTGTTAATTTAAAAAAGAACTGAATTCCCATTATCAATCCGCGTAAACAGAAAATGTCAAATTCCAACCTAGCATTATTTTAAACACGGACGAAGCATCGACTCTGGATAGTTTGCTTCGGTTTGGTCGTGTGTGTAACCTCGCACGGCAAAACAAAATTACATTCCGATA
Source organism: Frieseomelitta varia (assembly GCF_011392965.1). Classification (NCBI taxonomy): domain Eukaryota; kingdom Metazoa; phylum Arthropoda; class Insecta; order Hymenoptera; family Apidae; genus Frieseomelitta; species Frieseomelitta varia. Next base: position 42,842 of record NW_025110555.1, read on the forward strand.
AGATAAAAACGCAGCTGTAGGTTTCGAAAGCGTCGTAAATACGTCACCGATCGATCGGCCGGGCCGATGGAAATTTTTACAGGCGCCGAATCGTCGGAAACCAGCCCCGGGAAACAATATTTATCAGGGTTGTGATGTCGATGGGGAGCTCGTCGTCTCGTGTGCACGTTGTGCACCAACGTCAATAAAAATCAGCGTAAATTTTCTGGAATCGTAACGAGCCAAACGTCGTTCTTTCTTCATTGACGGAGATTCGATCGGTCACGGTTTCGATTAATTAATTAATCGGCGTTGCTTGAATCGGTGAAGTTGCTACACGATTCTTCGTGCGTTTCTTCGCGCGTGCATGGAGATGATGTACATGAAATGTTCCCCATCTTGCGCAATCTCCTTTTACTAAGGAAAGCAAGAATAGAATTTGCATCATTGTCTGACAGGGGATAAAGAACGTTTTGGAAATTTGTCGTTACGATCGTGCAACGTCATTACGTAAAAAAAAAAAAAGATAAGTGTAAGTGTTATTGATTTCACTTTATCGTCTTAAAAGTGAACTGGAAAGTTTCAAACAAGTTTCGTTCGTATCATTTAACTTTTACCCTCTATTTTATCAAATATCTTTTTATAGGGGAAGTCCTGTTTCCACGTTTTTCTCTTTAATGAAGAGTATTTAAAACTCTCTATTAAAAAAAAAAAAGAAATTTGACCTTGAATGTAATAGCTTGATAGCTGTACTTCTCTTTCGAAACGTTTATGTTAAATATTCTTACAGAGAAAAAGCCGTCGTTTTCGAGATATTTGAACTGGAAATTTTCGAATAAACACACTGCATACAATTGTTCGCGTTAATATTTAGACAATAAATATTGAAACTGTTGCAATTTCATAAAATAAAATCGTGCAGCAATAAACCCGGGTTCATTTCGAAGCTCGAAGCCTTTACTTTCAAAATGCACCATTTATTTTATTCGAGGAGATTCTTACACCCATGCAGTGTAAAAATGAAGACGCTTCTCTTCACGAAAATGTTACGAATCGTTACGAATGTGCGTAAAAGCATTGAATAATTTCTTTCACGATGGAATCTGCAATAGAGTTGAAGACTGAAGTGCTTGACGTAATGTACAAGACCTGACCTACGATTTTTTCCTCCGCCGTTTTATTGAATTTTGAATGCCAGACGAAAACGAATCCGAAACGAAAATGCTACGACCGCTTCGATTTTCGTCGCCAGGGTCTAATATTCAAAGTTAAAATTAAACACTCGATTTTCTAAAGCACTGAAATAGAATTGTATCGCGCACGACGCGCGCTGATACCTACGGTCCGGTACAACCAGAAGAGTTCAGTCGTCGTTGTCATTGCGTTTAAAATAAGAATGGTCGAAAACGACAAAATAGTTTCGGCCATCGAGGTCCGGTCGAGGGGTGGTGCTCTCGCAGGGGCATCGATTCATCGCGAAGGTCGCGTTGACACGATCGGGAATCCTTCAACTTTCGATGCATGTGAACGCATCGGCGCCATATGTTAGCGTGCACGAGCCGTTGCTCTATTCCCCGCAAAAATCGACTAATAAAAAGGCAACTCGTCGACCTTCGATATAGTCTATGCCTCCGTGGCAACTGCCTCTCTCTCTTTCTCCCTCTCTCTCTCTCTTTCTTACACACACACACACACACACACATACTGTGTTTCTCTCTGTGTGGTTCTCTCGATTCTCTCCTCGTTGCGCCGCAGCATCGACGAGGCTCACCTGTCTCTCTCCGTCTCTCCCTCGCCGCCCCGTCGTTTCCTCCCTTCTTTCTCTTTGCCTTTCTGTTTCTGCTGGTCTCTACGGTTGCGCCGGTGTGCACCGTTGCCAACTTTCACGTATCATAATACACAGTGAAAGAATGTGGTTTCCCTTTCAAATTACAAAATACGGTGCGAGCGCGCATTGCGCGCCGCACACTTCCTTCGGCTGCTCCGCTATTTTCTTTCTTGCCGCGATTTCATCCGGGCTCGACCTCGCCGATCCTCTTCGACGCGGCGTTAAGCACCTTCGTCCGGAAACTCAGCGCCTCGCTTCATCCACTTTATGACTGGTGTTACAGCGATCTCTTTGCTCTTTCGCTTTTACATTCGACGTTACAATTCGCACGTTTCTCTTTTCAATTGAATTAATAATATTGACGATATGGTGCAGCTCGATTATTATCGTGGCAATGATTAAATTACTGATAAATTACTGATAAATTACGATAGCTGCAAAGACACGGTTTGGATTGGAAATGAGTGGGGGAAAAAAAAAACTAGCTAACAAGTTAACAATGGCAAAAGTGCTTAGTTTTTGTGATAGAAATACACGATACGAATGATGGTATCTCTCGGAAAACTTTTACTAACGTTAGTTGAAACTAATTTTGTGTTTCCTACGATTAACCCTTGTAACTTCGAGGCACACTCGTGGCATGAATCCTAATTTCAATTGAACAAAGATTGTGTTTGCAACAGAGTTCAATTTCAATTTTAACTTTAGCCCTTTGGTTGTTCAAACTCGACATTTTGATCAAAACAACGTTCCAATTTAACGTCAAATGACCAATTCCTTTTGTTTTACATATACCTACAGAACAGCGTAGTTATGGAGATTTGAATGATACCTCACAGTGTATTCTCGTTTCATTCGTATCGTAAATCTTTGCCTGTACTCCGTACTTTAATTTCTCTAAAAATAAAAGTTCCGCCATAGGACACACACGGATCTTTTCGATCCGATATCTTGTTAACAGAAGATTATAAGTCCCTGTTCACAGTTTTCCGTGTTCCGTAAATTATGAGCAGAACACTTGTACGTAGCGTCGGCCGGTAATCAAAGCGATCCCTCTTCTTCTTGCTGAATCGAGGTCACAAAATCGCTCGGGTTCTATCGACTTCGCCCGGTCTCGCCTTCACCAAGGATACTCCGTCGACCGGCGTAACACTTGAGACTGAAGCCTTGATTAAGATATTACGTTGCCACGCATGGTCCACGCACGCCGCTGGATTTTACTCTGCTACAGACAGTCTTGACCTAGATATTCTGTAAAAACCAGTAGGGACGTCAGTTCTAATTGCGAATATCGATTCGATGGGTGTCGATTCGTTGTTTGCCATCGTCGGTCACCGTTTTGTATTATCTTTCTGACGGTGGAGTCACTTCGATCAGAAAAACATTTACGCGCCAAATTGGGTCAGGGATACGCAAAATGACGACCAACCTGTCAAACATGAATAAATATAAAATAATAATAATAATAGTAACGAGTAATATAATATATATAGAGCGACCTGAACTTAAACGGCCAAACTGCGACGGTTTGATCCATGCATAAAAAGAAGATAAAAATGTTACATAACGTTTGTCAAAAAGCGTTTTGTTACAGAGTTATAAACAAATATTGTATGGATGAATTAAGTAGCTACGTATTTTTATAACTTCACATCAAAACTAGCGCAAAGGATTAAAAATATGGTTTTATTAATGTTCAGTAAAAGTCTTAAGAACTAACAGTATTGTTAATTCTATTATCCACTGATATCAGGTTCCATGGAATTAAAAATTATTTGTTATCGTATTATTGTTGCAATTGATGATATGAACAGTATTAGTAATAGTAACAGTAATGGTAATGTACGGTGAATGCAAAAAATATTCGCAAACGATTGTATTTATTACAAATTTTGTAATCATTTAGGATCAAGTATATTAAATTTTATGTTATGCAATTACAAAGATTTTCGAGGACCATGATAAGAAGAGACGCTTAATTGGAAAATAACTGTGTATTTTCGACTCTCTCCCTTCAGTTGTAACTAAATCAGTATACTTTTCCTATTTTTTTGTTTATATTTGATTTTAATTGGCAATAAAAGTAACGTACAAATAAATTCATTTTTGTGTCATAACACAAAATAATTTGATATTCTGTATTATCACTTTCATGCGCGGTTAAAAATAATACACATCTCACAAGAAATGATCCTTTATCCTTAAACACAACGTAAACGATATCGTGTGATTTGCTCCTCATCGAAATGTCCATCACACGGTAAACAAAGTAACACGATCTCTTGACTGCCTCTCTTTTCACTCAGGTTTCACATCATTGATAATCAAACAGCAGCTGACAGACTGGTTAATTTAAACCAACTGCATCGATCGAATTATATCCCATCAAGAATAATGAAACGGAAATTCATCATGTCGGTTTTCGAAATGGGCCGAGGAAAATCCGAAAAACGATATTGTACGTGTGTTGTTCTCTCTCTCTCTCTCTCTCTCTCTCTCTCTCTCTCTCTCTCTCTCTCTCTCTCTCTTTCGGGGTAATGTCCGCACATGCAACAGGTTTCTGGCGTATTTCTACTGCGACCAGTTCCTAAGCAGAATATCCCAGAGTCTGTTCAGTAATTCAGGATGTTTCTGACAGCCGCGAAGCACCGCCACTTGTCTGGTAGATAGAATGGCTCGAACACGTGCGGGAAAGGGCAGTCCCAGCCTGTGACCCTTTGCACCGGCGCTTCCAGATGTAGGAAACACTCCTCCTGCATTGCAAATGTTTTTATTCGTCTTCACAAATTTCATAAATCGACAACGCACCGCGTTGAAGTTTCAAAGAGGGATAAAAATATAAAATTAATAAATAAATTGATAAATATGTAAAAATAAAAACGTAAGATGCAAGATACTTTGTCAATTAAAAATTTAAAACTATTACGCATTTTAAGGAGTACAGGAATTTCAAGTGAAAGATCGTAGGAAAACTTTTGTTTAAAAAAAAAAAAAAAAGGAAAACACGGGATTGAGATGATTCTCGATGATATCTCGACTAATGACATTGATCGCGCGTGCAATTTTACAGTTTTCGTCACACTGAGAGACAGATGAACGATCGTGTTATTAGTTAAGGTTTAAATTACCAATGATCGAGCTATTCATTTGCTAATTTAGCGCTAGGTATAGGAATTTTGCAAGGCAGCCGAGGTTTGTACATCTGAGCAAGCTGAAGCGTATCGAACCGTCACGAAGTGTTCACATGACGTAACAGAAAATACGCGTAATGATATCCTGCCACATTCCAACGGCGCATTGAACATGCATCTAATGGATTTTCGGCACCGTGCACGCGCTACGTGTAAATAATTTCGCAACTGGAATCTACTTAAAATTCCGTTTAATTATCAATTCGATTTGTTAAAGGGATATCTCAACGTTGAATTCGATTACGCGTTAGTTATTTCGCATTAACGCGGTGTAATATCGTTTCGTAAGTTTTGTCATTTTCTTAATCGCCAATTTCTTTTCTTCAGTAAAATTTTGCTACTACGAAGTCCATTGTTAAACTACGAGAGTACTACGACTGACATTCTTCAATAGAAAATGATCCTCTCGTTCGTGAAGATATAAGAGGCTTGCAAATAGAAACCGCGCGCACCTCGAAAATGACGGAGCTTGCGAAAGTCTCTTCTTTACTTTGAACTTTTAATTCTTCTCCTCGGTGTAATTTTTCTCCTCGTCGCGGTCGAACGGGATTTAAGTTGAAACGTAGTAATCGAGCGTCCAATTTCGCCTACGTTGTTATGTCATACTGGAATATTTTCAAGGAAACATTTACCTGAACGATCGAGACTATTTCTGCTCCGAAGCCACTCGTTAGCGGCGCTTCATGGGCGATTACCACGCGACCAGTCTTCTTCGCCGACTGCAACATTGCATTATTATTAAAACAAAACGGTCACGTGTAAATCCAACCGATTGTTTGGCGTCGATGTTTACACTGAACGAAGGATAAATAAATTAAATGATATTAGTGATATTAGGTACCATTAGTTGGAATTAATTAGAATTAGAGTTGGTCGTCATTACGTAGATGGAGGAATAAGAAATTTCTATTGTAATATCCTAATACATATTTCCAAGTAAATACAAATTCTTGATAAAATACAAGACAATTATCGAGCTGACAGAATGTTCGGATCAGTTTCGAGAGTTTCAAGTATTATTATACGTGTGTACAAGTACATTAGGATATCAGGCAGTTTGTAGAAGTACCATTAATCATTAAAGAGAAAATCAATAGCCTTGGCAATTATCAGCTCACACAGAGGCCCAATTGATCGTGTTTGATGAAGATAAATCGGTGGATTTTTATTAGGTTAACAAGTATTAATTACATGTACCAACAAAACAGAGAAGTTGATAGTTCCATTTCTGAATTAGTCGTATCAAAATAGAAATCAAAAATATTAAAACATTCCCAATATTACATAAAAGTAATCAGTCACGTAGTAAAGAGTATCAGAAATCCAAGATTTACAATCTATTGGAATACTGCCAATAAATTTCCTAAAGCTCTAATACCTTAATATGTCACTATCGGAATAATATCAACATTTACCAAAAGACAACATCAAACAATTTCCATCCGCAGTCCCTGGATTAACGTGGGTAATCGAACTATCCCGCTCATACCACACGAATACCAATGCCTCCTCTCCTTACACACACAGCTTGCTATTTTGTCGAAGGATAATCACTTACTCAAGCAAGCTTTTTACTCGTCCCCTCTCCGCGAATCTTCACCGCTATCATGGAAACGTTCGATTACAAAATCGGCAATTAAACGTTCACAGTGATTTCAGTGGATAGTTTGATCTGCAAACTCGACCCGAGACCAGCTATGACTATCCGCAGCATAGTGAGTTGTAAACAGTAATTCGTAGTTGATAGAACGAACTATTTTCTGGATCAATTTGTAAATGATTTACGCATCGTCCCATGTTGACTTTGAGCAACCTGATTTAACTGATTCAAACTGCTTGGCTTTGAGCAATCTGAGTCTGAGAGGATGCTTTATTCTGGGTTAAAATATGTTATAATAATATTTGCATACGTATAATATTTCCCTTCAATTATTCAGAGTAGGATAACTTAATATTCAATGAAATAAAAATCTGATATAAAGATTTCTTTCCAGCCATATGGTGCATTTACTTCTTTCTCTTTCTTTCTTTTTTCTTCTTTCTTGTGGCAAATATTAAATCGGAGAGACTATCGAATCGAACGTTAGAAACTAGTGAACCTTGTAATTAAGATACACGTAGGCGAATGCACGTGTGTGCTCTGTCTTAAATCATTAGAAACGGTAACTCGATAACGCTTGTACGATTGTGCAGGACAGAGTTGCATACAGGTTTCTGTGACATTTCAGATTTCAGCTCTGACCTTCCAACGTTGCTTTCTGAGACCACCAGAGTTTAATGATTTTCGTAACTTTCAAGATTGTTAGAAACTTGAGTTGATGCGACAAGGTTTCTTCCAGGATCGTTTATTTAACTTTGGTTGCAAAGTTAAATTCGAAGAGCATTTGAAACCTGTCTGTGTGATTTAATTTAATTTAATTTAATTCAACCTATCAAAATCCAAGCAATAATTTGTTATAATAAAACGTTGGTCCTGAATAATTAACAAGGAAATTAGAAGTTTCCTTCAATTTCTTCGAATGTTTTAACATTCAATTCCTTTTATATCTTCCAGTCTTTAAATTTTCAATCTGGAAACAGATGAATACAATTGAAATAGTAGGAGTGATAGTTTCTAATTTTTTCAAATCGTGTAACGACACTTTTGCAGAAACTTTTGTTAAATCTGAGTAAAGCCAAATTTCAAAAACCAGTATATTACTCCCGAGCTCGCAATTATGAGGATGACAAGGCAGAATGAACCACGTCGTCTTTTAACCGGCTCGTTCGGTAAAACTGCAAAAAGCATGGTTTTAACTCTTCTGGCTAATGCCAGCTATCCAACCGCAAGAACACTCGAGATACATTATCCCATCTTCGTGCATTCCCTCGCGCGGCTCGTTTAAATAAACAAAAATCGAATTTCCCGTAACAGCAGCTCAATCCTTATCGTTCTTGCGTTTTTTGTGATCAAGCTTCTTTATCTTCTCATCAACCTTTTCGAAAATCGTAATTTTGGTAACTTTCATCGTGTAATTTTGTTGCTTATTGGATTTTATTCGTTAATGAAAGAGAGAGAGAGAGAGAGAGAGACAGAGAGAATTAATTCTACGTTCGGAGTTAAAAATCGGGAGAATTCAAAATTGAGAGATTCAAAATTATACTCCGATGCTGAAATATTTAAAATTCTGGCTAGGAGAGACAGTTAATTCTACGTTCGGACTTAAAAATCGGGAGAATTCAAAATTGAGAGATTCAAAATTATACTCTGATGCTGAAATATTTAAAATTCTGGCTAAGAGAGATAGTTAATTCTACGTTCGGAGTTAAAAATCGGGAGAATTCAAAATTGAGAGATTCAAAATTATACTCTGATGCTGAAATATTTAAAATTCTGGCTAAGAGAGATAGTTAATTCTACGTTCGGAGTTAAAAATCGGGAGAATTCAAAATTGAGAGATTCAAAATTATACTCTGATGCTGAAATATTTAAAATTCTGGCTAAGAGAGAGAGAGTTAATTCTACGTTCGGAGTTAAAAATCGGGAGAATTCAAAATTGAGAGATTCAAAATATACTCTGATGCAGAAATATTTAAAATTCTGGCTAAGAGAGAGAATTAATTCTACGTTCGGAGTTAAAAATCGGGAGAATTCAAAATTGAGCGATTCAAAATTATACTCCGACGCTGAAATATTCAAAATTCTGGCTAAGCGAACGCGCTTGAAAAACTTCTTCTTCGAAAAATTCAAATTACAGTAGCCCTTCTCAATGTTTGAATCGCATGAAGTAACACTGACACGGGGAATCCGCGAACACGCGAAACGGATTTTCAATTACGCTCGCCACCTAGCCAGCAAGAATAATACTGCGTCTGGTTCACGTACGAGTTACTGTGTATAGAGTGCCGCGGCACATAAGCGGCCGATGCCTATCGCACGATCGGCGTATCATTAAACTAAAGATCGATTAGCATAAATCAGCGTGATATTAGCGCGCGCGTATCGTAATTCGGAGGAGTGAATGTTGCCTTCGTTCGCGGTGGTCGAACCGACGCGACAACGCGACGTTTAACATTTCCATGCTAAATAAGTAAGTAAACGCGCGGGGGATTTTTATTTGAGCCGCGGCTGATACCGGCGATGAGATTTAATAGTTTCGTGTGGCCGAACGAATGTTGCTTTTACTCGAAAGTTAGTTGAAATCGAAGTAAATAATTTGGCAAATTTATGACGCTCGACGCGGGGTTTCGGATGCTGAATAAATAAGTACACGTTTCGGTAAACTTCGTTCGAGCGAAATGGTTTCATCGCTTTTGATAAACTTCGGTCAAATAAATATAATTATTCAGGTAGATTTTAACGTTGAATCAATTTGCGTGTATATATCGACGATGATGAAGAGTGTAAATGTTAATTTTTCATCTAAAATTTCAAATGATCTCTTTTACACAACGATTATACCGTTATTACATTAATAAATACCTATAATTACATTAATAAATTGATGTCATTAATAAGTTTATAGCGTAGATCGTACAAAATACGAACGAGTATTTGCAATTTTAGGATTTTAGGATTTAGGTCAGCCAGGGACAGCCGTCTAATACTCAACTCGTGGAACACGTTAAAATCTACTTAAACTTCCAAACTGTAAAATTTATATCTCTTGTCGCAATACGCAGCCTGCGTCAACTAACGATATTATAACGATATTAACGAGTTAACGAGTCATAAATTTCCACGGAGATAGAGATCTTTTTTATTTTTTTCTTTTACAATTTTACGATTTTTTTTTACAAATTGACTGGGATAATCGGTTAATTTACGCGGTATGTTGGAATCTAACTATTTGTTTTATCATCGGACGTATTATCGTGATGCAAGAGGATTGATCGGTAACAATAATTTGCGAGAGTCGGCGGCTTACGATTTTATTTCTTTATAATAATATTAGTGGAATTATGCAAGAACGCGGTGAACTGGCGTTGAATTTTCGATTGGCGGAGAGAGAGAGAGAAAGAGAGAGAAAGAGAGGCTGGGGAGGAGAGGCTTAATGAGCCGGTAATCCAAGGAGAGAGGCGATAAAACAGCGACGATCACGGCGGATTATCCGCGGCGGTACCGATTTCGCAAATAAAAATGAACGCGAGCGCGTATATTTACGTTTCGCAATTATTTCGCAACGTTCCAACAGCAGGGAAGTAACGTTAACCTCATCTCTTCGATAAGTTTCGAAAGATTCGGTCTTTGAATTGTGATTCCTCGTTTCCAGATTGGAAAGAGGAATTCCCGCTGTGTCTTAATATTATGAACCACGTAGTAGTAATATTATGAATCCTCTTCTTTCTTGTGAGTAAGCTAAAAAGTTTGAAAGCGCAGAAAAGCCTGCAAAAAATAGATAAAATATTCAAAGTGTAGCTCCTTGCGATATTTAATAAGTCAAATAATCTTCGTCTCTTTCTCCTAGATTTCACTTCTTTTTAATCATCTTCGTAAAATTTGCACAAACATCCGCAGTTTCATTATTGTACGTCGATATTAAGAGAACGAGAAATATGCTGCATTTCTTCTTGCATAATGCCTGACGATATAAAATTTAGTTAACTTCTTTCGGATGCAATTCTTGCTACTTTCAATAACTACTTCAACAATGAATGTTCCTTATTCGTACCTTAGTTTTTTACTTATATGTATATAACATAATACGTATATGTATTATGTTATAACAAAAGGAATTTTTTGAACTTACAGCACTTGAGGCACAGCCACCTTCAACGATGGTTACACTTTGTTAAACGTTACGCATGCAAGAGATAAAAGACAGAGAAGAAGGAAGAGACAAAAGGCAGGAAAGAAAAAAAAAAAAAAAAGAGAGGAGATAAGAAGGAAAACAAGAGGGGATTAGAATGACGAAATTACCTTGCATACGAGTTCCGTGTCCCAAGGCAGGATAGAAACGAGGTCTACCACTTCGCAGGACGCCCCGAGCTCCTCCTGGACGAGATCGGCCACCTCCAACAGTATATGCACCTGAGTACCCCAGCCAACGAGTGTCACCGCGTCACCTACGTGCAAATACACAGACCTGTAACACCGCTTGCCTCGTTTCGTCTTACGTCTCTCGCAATTACTCGTCATCTTTCCACTGAAAGTTACTCTGTGCGCGCAGTATCTCACCGAGTGTATTGTTTCAGCAGATCGGTCGTCGCATTTTAATATCCATCGAATAATGGGAGAATGATCGCTATCGATGAATATTATACGAGATATAATTTAACCCTTGGATTGATTAAATGTTATTTGTCAGTATACATTTTATGAACCAAGTGATAAATTTTGAAAAATTGTTTTATTTGTAAAAACTCGAACAATTTCGATATACTTAATTTTATGGATCTCGCAAAGATTCGATAACAAGTTCGTTCTCCAATATAAACTCCCCGGAGAAACTCGATTCGTTTAAATAATTCATAGCCAAAAGCTTCTCGTAATAATTCACGCAATACAGCAGTAAACGCGTTATGTGTACGAACCAATAACCGTTCATTATCGATCATTCGCGCCCGAATTAGCAGTTTACGAGCGTGTAACGAATTATTTATACGATCAATTAGTCGTCGACGATATGTATATAACGACGCGAACGCCGTAAATTCCCCGGTCGCGCTCGTGAAAGTTCCATCTTGATCGATCGTCGATCGATTTTAGCCTCGGATGTACGAGAAAGGAATGGTGATTTGCGTTGCGCGCGTTGAACGATTACGTGCAATCCGCGCGCGACATTGTTACGCAGTCGCGAGGTGAAACTTATCCAGAGAAGAAGACTCACGATCGGTTCTTCCTGGATTCCTACCTTCTCTCACAATCGGTTCTTCCTGTATTCCTACCTTCTCTCACAATCTCAGCCTTGCCAATCTCTATCTTATAATGAGCTGTCGGCACGTCGTCGATCGCTGTACGGTACAATATTTTCGGCTCGAACATGATGCAGGGATCCGGTTCCTCTATACAGCTCAACAAAAGACCTTTCGCCTGTTTCGCTCCGCGGGGCATAACGATCTGAAAAGGACGTTCAGTCACATTTCATTACTCTCCGTGTCGGCCGTGCACATGCAATCGGCGATTACGTCCTGGAATTCGGAGAAGAGCGACGTTATCCTGTTCGAAAGTCCCCCGATATCGGAAATAACGCGTACAAGAAATGTGTGATTTTCATCATTTTTTTTTCTTTCTCAGCTATGCAAGACGAGTCTTTGGTCTTGAGTTTGAGGGCAAGGATATAGGTGATGGCTGAGTAAGTATGTACTGTAGTCGGTGATTACCTGGAGGAGAGCGACTTTATCCTGTTTGAAACTCAACGTCGAGATAATGTGTAAGGAAAGTCAAGGAAATTCGAATACTTAAAAATGGGGGAACTACGAAAGATGAATAATAGCATTTAAAGTTTGAGAAGTTAGCTTAGAATTTGGGAATTGAAGAATTCGAAATTTAATATCTGAAAATTAAGAGAACACGAAATTTGGAAACTGAATAGTTCAAGCTATAAAATATAGGATTTGAAAATTGAGAAATTTCTTCAATTTGAAAATTCTAATCTCCTATGATCTAAGGTTTAAAAACGAAACAGTTTGTAAATGTAAAATGTAAAAATAAAATATTCCAAGTTTGACGACAGTGTCTCTAGAAAATTAATATTCCCTCTTTTCAAGTTCCTTCAGTCTGTATCCTGATGATACATCGGGATTTTAATCAGCACTCCGTAAACAATCGTAATAAAAATCCGAAGGACTAAAGTGAAAGAATCGAATAATTATGGGCCATGTTGTACAATCCGTTTTCCTTGGAAATGTCCATCAAACTGTCCCTTTCACTAAACACATATTAACACACGAAACTTCTATTCACCAAATTAATTAAAATTGACCTGCACATCATTTATATAAATTTTTATCCAAAATATGTATTTTAAAATATATATGTTCACATTACCAAGAAGAAAATTTCCTACATTTTCTCCAAATTTTCCCAAAAATAGTCCATCTACCGTAAAAAAATACCTCATTAAATTTTACTAGTTTCAATAACTCCAAAATAACGCAAGAAAGTAAAGAAATATCGCGTGTCTCGGAAGAAGTACGAGGCAACCGTGCACTTTAATCAATGAAATTCAAAATCCGATAAAAAATATTATAAAATATTATGAAACACGTGAGAAATAAGATATATTTAGTGATTCGAAAACTTCGAAAGAAACTAAAGAGAGAATTCATTACATTTTAAGAACAAAAAGTTTTTCGAAAAAGGAAGAAACAGTTTTCCTTGAATCTCGCCTACGAACTCGCATATAACTAATAGCATATGCTGGCATCATACAAATGTTTCGTTATGTTCGTTTCTATGGTTGGTATATTATGTCAATGTGCACGACGAAGAGCGTGTGATCTCTCGGCTTCAGGAAATGTCGACGTGATGTTGCGCACCGCTGTTCATGTAATCGAGATGTATAGTGTCGGTAGCGGCACGTTGGTGTACGAGGAAAACTTTCCTCATGCATACGTAGAGTACATGTGTCGTGCAATATTCATGGAATCTCTTCCAGAAAGTTAAGAGCCAGCGGCTATAGAACCAACGCGAAGTCGTCGATGAAGGATATATCCTTGAGTATAGAAATCCGTTCTGGATGCTCGTTCAACTTTTTATAGCGTTTCTATTCACTCGTGACCGATTTGTTTCGCGATCGTTCAATCTTGAATTCAATAAATAGCCGACGATTAAATTTGCGAAATGCTCGCGTTGCGAATTAAAAGCGAAACGTTTTGGTAAAAAGAGAAATACAGTTACTGCCTGAATGATTGATTCTGTCTGATTGATCTATTGCAGGCCTATCGACCTGGCGACTCCATGGCCAACCGTATCTGCGAGCGATAGGGGAAGCGATGGGCCTCCCATATCTACTTTATCCTTGTTTCCTTCTCCTCCGAACGTTGCACAAGCCACACACCATCACCCGCTTTTTCTAACAAAAATTAAAAAATCTCTTTACATCGACTTTCTTAAATAAAATATGATAAAGTAATGCAAGAACATGTAATAATAATTACCTAATTGTTCTAGTCATAAATTATGGATTGTGAGAAAGCATCGTTGCTAATACATGTATGATTAGTAAAAGTATTTTTATTAGAAAAGTTATTTTAGTAGAAAAGTATTTTCCATAAATTGGCAAAGTTAGAAAATTAAACAAATAATAGTGGTTAATCTAGACGGAGAAACGGATTCTACGTGAATAGAAGAATCGATTAGGACTTGGAAGAAAAGAAGAAAGGGAAAATAACGTACAGCTTGCACAGAAAGAGGAACAAGTTCGAGTGGCCTGATATACTGTATGAATAGATAGTTTCGATGCATAATTGGGTATAGTAGAAACATCTGTCGGAGAATAAGAGAAGTTCATTATCGACGGAATGTAAATAACTATTTTATCAACGATGATTTTGTTATCGACTCAACGGTAACAAAATTAATGGAAGAATGCAACTATGAATTTACAAATAATTATTACAGACGAAATATGGAATTCTATACTTTTATAATACTGGCGTCATTATGATCAAATTTAATCTTTTATTCAATAATTTTTCGTCATTTCAGATTTATGAATACATACTAGAATTTTTTATATGTTTTAAAACATTTATTATTATAAACATTATAATTCGTAAACTAATTGGATCCCCATTGTCAGATTTACATACCAAGTGGCATACATCTTTTTCTACTGCAACATACGCCACATCTTATTCTTTTCTCTTTTTTTAGATAATGCGATATCATTTCTATATTATAGATAAATCATCTCTGTTAATTAAACTTTATTGTACCAACATGCATTCCGAATCATCACGTGAAATTGATGAAAAACTAGATATCAGCTATCAGCGTATCAACTTTTGAGATATAGAATAATAAGATACTATTTGATTTATCAATGCTAGACATATGTCTTTTATAATCTACAGTTGTAGAAGTTTTTTCCCCATTTTTATAATACCTCAAACAAATTGTCGTCACTTTCAACAGCACTATAAACTGAAGCTGAAGAGCTGTTCATCTCTCCGCAATTCGAGATCGCAAAATTATCAGGGATATCTTCGATATTTTCATCAATAGAAAATGTACATACCTCTGTTCTTCATAGATGAAACAGGTATATCAATATCACATTATATCTTTTTGATGACTAGAATATATTACACGTCTATTTTGATGAAACTGAGATACCAATATTATATTCCTTATCTTTATTACTACCGCCAGAATATCTCACACTTCTGGTTTTCACCAAGCGTCTCTGGCGAACATTTTACATTCTGTATAGAGATACGGTTTTATAAAAGATTATATATTGGTTATATATATTATTGTAAGATTATATATTTACATGCACTATAAGATCGTATATTGCAAAAACATGCATATATTGTATATCTCTAAATACTTACATCATTATTAAATATTTTCGCGTTTATTTTATTGCATAATTGTATAACAAAATGCTGTAAACCAATTAAAATGTTAATACGATATACTACTGGACAAACACTATTTATTTATTTACTTACTGTTGATAAAAACAGTAACTTCATTTCTTTATACGATAATAAAACATTTTTCACATACTTAATACCATACTCTTTGAAGAAATTGGTGTACTTTCTGAAGAAACTTGGATACACACGTAACATGCTTGGTAACGAGCGTGTTAATGAAAACAAAGTGAAAAAGAGATTCCAGAACCACCAAAATAATACCAATTACCTCGTTTGTAATACCAACATAAATTAGATGCTGCCCACATATCCTATCTATGTCTTAATTTGTATTAATAACAAAAATGATATGGATATTGTATAAATTATTACGTCTTTTGTTATATTCTATTGTTTTTAACATTAATATCAATTAATTTGTAATAATTAATAAACTATGAATTAATAAATCATTTTTACAATTAAATTTGCCACTTTAAATTGACAACTTTTTTCAGCCAATCAGCGTCATTATTCTTTTTCTAACGATATGAACCCCGTAGCAATGTAGTTGCGCGCGGAATCTTTAGAGTGAAACACAGTTGCATCGCTCGTCCCGATTTTACATAATTTTAACTAAATTTTTAGGAGCCCCAGTGAAATATTTTATTCCAAACGCTTCATTTACACGTCAATAAATTGTATATATTCGTGTATACTTGAAATAGTTACTAT
Source organism: Frieseomelitta varia (assembly GCF_011392965.1). Taxonomy (NCBI): domain Eukaryota; kingdom Metazoa; phylum Arthropoda; class Insecta; order Hymenoptera; family Apidae; genus Frieseomelitta; species Frieseomelitta varia. Next base: position 59,084 of record NW_025110555.1, read on the forward strand.
ATAGCGATATAAGGTATGAATTTATATTTGATTTCCTTTTCCACTTTTTGCTCGCCATTGTTTTCATACATTGAACATATTTATAAAGTTAAATGAGTATATTAATGTTGTGCAAATGAACTAGAGTATATTAGATACTGGTTTTCCTTACTACTATCGCGATGCTATAATTACAGTCAAAGCATTTTCTTAAATCAATAAATACAACAGAATAAATAAATACATATATACCATAATGATGTGTCCACTTTGAATAAACTAATATGTCCGCCATGATCCCTTTTCCATTTTAATCAAATTCATATTCATATCGTTTATTACATTAAACGAGTTTTGATGTAATAAATGAGTACAAATTTGGTTATAATTGGAAGGGGAGAAGAGGGGACATTCTTTAGTTTGGTCTAAACACAACATGATTCAAACAAAATAACGAAACATACCGTTCTAATCTATCAAATTATTATCCTAACTTATTTATCAAAGCATTAATTTGCCAAATAATTTGCATCTACTGTAATTACAATTTAATGCATCACGCCAAATAGCAAGAAAAAGCTCGTTTCATTCGTACAATATTAACGCATTTACCTTCAATCCTGGTGTATGAGCGAAATAAGCTTCTGGGCTTTGGGAATGGTAGAGCCCGCCGTGACCGACAGCGCCACATGGTGTCCGAACCGTTAATTTACCGCATTCGAATTCTCCTCCGCTTCGATATCTCAATTTTGCTGCTTCGTTCACCAACTACAAATAAAATAATTGAAATCGGACCATTGATTAACTTATCTTTAGTCAATATTTTTGATAATGTACATCTAAACGATAGTACCTGGTCGAAAGCGGGAAATATGTAATCGGCAAATTGAATTTCTGCGATCGCTGTCACACCAGAGATGGCTAAACCGATCCCAAAACCAGCGATTCCTTGTTCGCAAAGTGGCGTATTAAAAACTCGATCTTTGCCGAATTCTTTTTGTAGATTCATCGTGCAGCGAAATACTCCTCCGAATGCGACGTCTTCGCCGAAAATCACTAGTATGTAGAAAAATTATTGATGTAATAACATTTTATTATTATTTCGTTTATCATTATTATATATTTTCTGTTATTATTTTAATTGCATTGCATATTACAGCACATTAGCGATTAAATAAAATAAAGAAATTAATTTCTTTATATTTGAAAACTATAGCTTTGTAATATTTCATAATTTTTTATAGCAATTAACAATAACAATGTGCTCTGTAAATAACTCCATGTTTAGAGCAAGAAAATTTTTTAATACTTCATTACCTGCGTCAGGATCCTTGTTCAATGCAAGTCGAAGTCCATTGTTTATTGCTTGATACATATTCATCTTTTCAGTATCACCTAAAATGTGATTTTATTATGAAGCAATTATGTGTATCATTTGCATATTATTGCATTTTAACTGACATATTTTTTCATTCAAAACGTAATGTTTTTCATTTATATAAAATTTTGATATAAAAAACATGATTCTTTTCACGTCTATTTATTTATCTTATCATTCTGGCGAGAAAACATTACATAGAATTTAATATACGATTATCGTAATTACTATTAAATTTCAGCAATTTCATCAGTGATATAGAAGCATTTCACAAACATGTATTGTCATCGTACATGGATATTATTAAACACTATTTTTGTTCAATTTTCATTATGCAATTTCCCTTTATAATGTTTAAAATTCGAATATGTTGTTTCAAATTCAACAATTAATAAAAGCGTATTATTAAAAAATTATTTCTATTAAAAAATTTTTCATTTAGTCATCGATGAAAATACTATATATTATTATTCACTATATTCAATATTTTTAATCAATAGATGGTAGAAAAATCGCAATATAAAAGGGATGTTGTATACTCACCAGGGATATTGTTGTTCTTATCGGCATAATATGTGAATTGTATCCACCTGACATGCTTGCGTAACACTGATCTTTTCGTAGAATTAAAAACTAGAGACGTGTTCAATAATCGCGTGGATAATTTACTAAGTATCATCGTGACGACCGAAAGAGCACAACAACAGTGGACGCACTTTAGTCGGTTCACTGTCATTTACATACAACATTGCTTTTTAAAACTGGAACCCCCATACTTTCTCGAATAAGAATTTAGTAAACAGCCTTGCGTCAGCTACACACACTACTTATATATCTTTGACGTTTATATATACAGGTCATGTGACATTAGTTAAAGTAGTATTCGATCTTACATATTATATGTTTCCGAGTTGCATATCTACTATACTATTTCTCTTCTATGAACATAGAGAAGCATTGTATGTATTAGAAGCTATACTACAGGCGAGATAAATGGATGTAATTGGATAGTATATATACTATATAAAAAATTATCGTATGGGACTAGTTTTCTTCTACATTTAGATTTCTACATTTAGATTTCTTCTACATTTAGATTTTTCTTTTTTGACTATTTTCTTTAGTAAGTTAATAATAGGATTAAATAAGAATATGGACCGTTATCTTGTTTGTGAAGAATGGTGTTTGATAGTGTCTTGTTGGTCATAATAATAATGTGTAATATCGGTATTGTAATCATTTGTAAACAGTTGTTTAAATTATTATGCATATTTATTAATTATTAATTCAAACTTTCAGAAATTGAGAAGTATTTTTATATGTATGAATTTTTTATATAAAGATTGGACGTTGTAGAGTAAAGATTTTAATATGCAAATTAAATTTGGATTAAAATTATGTGAATTAAAATTGGTTAATTTAAATACGTATATGCGGAGAAAATATCATAGATTGATATGATTTATAAATCATATATAATGAAAAGTATTTAAAATACGATTTGGATATTATAAAATATTTCAAATAAAATTTTCATCAAACGAAGAATCAAAAAAAAAAAAAAATTTGTAATTTTGTATAAAAATTTTTAGTTACAATTCCAACCGCTGTAAATATTGTGATCTTCTTTATTGTGCTCAGTCGGTAACACTGGAAGTGACACTGAAATAACATTAGATGGCGAGAATGACATTAGCGAGAATTGGCATTATGAATTGTAATTAAAACTTAAAATTTATATTCATATAGTGCAAAAATTTTTATTTACAATTTATTAAATTTTTCTTTCAATTTCTAATTTCTTATTTTTTCAGGATTGCTAAACTGTAATCCTATATTACAGTTTTTTTAAACCAGGAATAGAAAACTAGATATTACAATAGAAAACTTTGTTAAAATGAAATTAATATTATTATAAATATTATGTATAAAGTATATGTTGCATTCACTGTTCGAAATATTCGCGTAAGATATTCGAAATATATATTCTCGAATATCCTCTTTATTATTTTATTCGTTCTTACTTGAACTATCCCCCCCCCCCCCAGCCACTCAAATTAGTTCGTAATTTTTACACTGCGCTAGGATCAGTTCATTGTCTAATATGGTTGTGTGAAAATGTATCTCTCTGTCGTGAAATTTATTAACCGTGTAATATTTTCACTATCATCCTGCATTGTTTATATATACGCTATCATTAATCTCCTTTACTTAATGTATGTTTTTAATCTATAATTTATCGAATATTATTATAATTCATAGTTAAATTATCTCTTTTATTTTGATTGTCACATTCAGTGATAGTTTGTATTACGAACTTCCAAAGTGGTATTTACAAACGGTATTTAGATTATTACTTTATTCTTGTATAATTTGTTTCTCTTATACATTTATTTGAAGATTTTGATTTTCTTTTGCACAGATTACTGGTTGATTGCGGAAGAAACTTTGGAATGTCATGATGATTAACGACAAATTTGATATCTTTTCGTGCAGTGGTAATGGTAATGGTAACATTTGATTTATTTTGATGAAGATAGATACATTTATGCACTTAGTTTCTCATTTTATTGAATAATTGATAACATTTATTTGATATTCATTTCAATCTTAACAAATAATTTTCGGAACGGGACGCTAACGGTTTGAATGTGTTCTGCGCATCGCGTTGTTTGAATACTGCGCAGACAATAAAAGTGCGCCATATTTAACTTGTTTAAAGTATATTTGATCTCTAGTGGTAGACATAAAAGTATAATTTTTAAAAATCAATTATGTTATGAAATGTTCATAAAATGTTCATATTTGACAATATTATGAAATATTTTTGGATTAATGGGTTAATGGGGGTTAATGGGTAGTAATATTTTAAATATATTAATGAAATACTTCATAATTTTAATATGATAATTCTTGATTGATAATTTTGGAAAAGCAGTATTTTCTTTAAGCAAACACTCTATTTCCTACTATATGATAAAATTTTTCTTTCAGAGAATTTTTCTAACCGTGCGCAATGCGGTTGGTAGAGTCAGTGTTTGTTCCGTCGTATAATTTTCAATATTTCTTAGAGCACAATAGAGCTCTGAATTAAATTTAGTTGTAATCATTAATGAATTAAATTTAATTATAATTATTATACGCGAAATTAGAGTCAGTGAGTTCGCCGATTATCACTCAAGCGGACGCGTCTTTTATTTATTTATTTTTTTTCTTTTTCTTTTAGTCTTTTATTTATTTATTTTTTTTCTTTTTCTTAAATATTCGCTTTCGGTAGTGAAATCGCAAATCTCGCAAAAGGACACAGTTCACCCTGGAATTCAAAAATGTAAGTATCTTTTATATATTATATTTCAATTCATTTTATTCTTGTTGTGTATTCATAAGAATACATTATAATGTTACATGATTTATTACAGATTCTTCACAACTTCTTCCTGATTCTTGAAAAGAATATAATGGTGCATCAAAAGCCAAGAATGTAAATAACTCTATTTTAGTTCTTATATTTCAATTAATTCTATACTTTGTATTTTACATAAATTATTATTAAGTAAAAAAAAGAATTTAATTGAAAATTTAACAAGTTTAAGTTTTTGATTTTTGAACTGAGTATTATTATTAATATTTTACGTTTAATAAAAATTATTAAATATTTTTTGTTATTTCAAATTTTTGAATTTACTACACTATATTTAACAACAGAATAAATTATAATATTCTATATTTTGTTACAGATTTCTTTCATTCGACGGTTCTTATCTGATGATTCTTCATGATGACTTTTCCTAGACCGAAATAATGTCATGACAATGATCTTCACATCTAATTGTGAGTCGCATGCTTTTCTGTCCCTCTGGTCACTCAATCATGTCATAGGACGAAAGGTCTGAATCGACACGAGTGACTAGTTGTATTACGTAGAATTTTTGACGAGCATAGTGACCACAGCTATTTAGTCGCGAGTAGTAACATTTTCTTGTCTGTGTTTTATTTATTAGTTCAGGATAGGTTTTCTTGTACATCGCGTTTTTTAAAGTTAATGGTATCATCTAACTTCATTTCTATGAATATGAGAATTTTAATTGGAGTTATACTACTATTGATGATAATTATAGTTGTTACAATTATGAATAATATTTAATTTCATTATATTTTTATAAATAATATTTAATCCTCATATTTGAATTCTAAATTCAATATAACTTTAATACAACTTTATGAAATTGTTAAAGCTTAATTTTATTCATCTAGAAATGTATCAAACTTTATGTGCAAGAAGACACTTCGCGACAGGTAGATTTCAGAATCAAAGCTATTGTTTTGAATGTTTCTTTTGTTTTCGAAAATAAGTTTTGATAAAGGAATCACCTGAAGAAGATATTTCTATTAAATTTCACTTAGAATATTAAACATGATATTATTTGCATTGAATATTCTTGTTTCAATAAGTATGTATATTTATTGCTGATTTTATTTACTCAAGTACAGCATTTCAGTAATTTATTAAATTTTTAAAGTAAATTATGAAGTATAGTTATTGAAAATTGAAATAAAATGAAAGAATACAATTTCTTTAATCCGTTATAGAATTGACATAGAGTAAATATATTAATTCTCTTTTTAGCTCAGGATTTTCAGGTTTAACCCCTTCCATATTCATTGCCAGGACCTCATTCACGTGCCCAGGTGCTACTTGGGTGAGAGAAAGGCAATGAATATGATGACCATAGTTTATAAGTTTAATAATTTTTCAGCGACTGACGATGCGTTAGTGCATCGTGCACGACGCATTTTTCGCATGTGTGTATGTGGTTAGGATGTGGAATTGCGTCGGTTGTGCTATTATTTCAAGTAACATAAATATAATAATTCTCAACTTTGTACTATTTATTTCAAATATTATGAATATTTATACAATATGATCATGAACATTTAATTAAAATTGACATTGAAATATATCGTAGTCTAATAGAAATATATGATATTTTTATCACATTTCACGCAATGGTCGCTAGCCTTCGTCAGTCGATTTCAGGAAAATGGTACGTAAATTAGAGTGTGAATGTTGTGTGCGACACTCGGGTGTCGGAGGCGTCCCGGGACGTTCTCTCTAGTTTAGGTTTGCGCCCGGGTGTATGTGTGAAAACCGTGGAGTGAGTGTGTTGGTGTGCCTGTCTTTTGCCACTTTTTAAATATAGGACGGCTGAATAGGATAGGTAGCTTACATTCTGGTATGTGTGCTTTAATTATAAGTAGGTAGGGCCGGGCAGGTTGGCACAGTCTCTGGTCGCGTGCACTCTCGCGTGTCTAACCTGTTTCTGGAAATGCAATTTGGGAAATCGAAGATTCGGCTGGCACGAGTGGAGCATGCCTCGTCGCTGGCTTTATCCATCGATTTTTCGAATTTCGCGGTCGTGGACGCGTGATGGATTTCGAATCGAACGTTCCCGCTCGAGATTTTACGCTTCAATTAGCTTCGATATTTTGTCTTTTTTTTTGTCGGTTCAGACAATCTCGAGCCTAGATGTAAGTTTCAGCGGGCATTGCGCTCGAAGAAAGAACAGGCTATAAGTCGAAGAGGCCCGGCAAATTGCCATAGAAGAGGGCAACTACTAATGGCTTTTCATCTTCTGGACGGGATATCCATCCAGAGCATGGATAGTCATTCTTGTTACTACTTTGTCACTATGCTCGCTTTTAGTATTTGTAGTATGTAGTAGTAGTATCTTTCTTCTCTCCTTTTTTTTTTTTTTGCTAATATATCGGCCCCCTCCACCATTATTGGACGAATATATTTATAATTGTTATAATATATTAATATATAGTTATTAATTATTATAATATATATAATTGATATATACTTTGTTTGTGCTTGTGAGCAAGCAACGCATAGAGTACAGTCTTATGCTAGTAGATGTCGCATAAATCAGTTTATATGCGAATAAATCAATTTATATTATGTGAAGGCCACAGACTTTCATATTAACGACACTGCTGTGTAACTTGAAAGTTACAGAATAATTGTACAATAATTCGTAGCCTTATCCGCGCATTCTATATCAAAGACACTTGTAGATACGAAATCTACATAAGATGCATGATCTGTTTGTACACCTCTGTATACAATTGTACTTTTAACCAGTATTAATGTTACATTCTTATTATCATGATATCTCGTCTGTATTTTCGTATTCGTGCATTTGCGTTGATACAAAATACATATGTATTTCGACAAAGTTATATCTTTCTCAGCTCTTCGTTAGATGTCACGACGAGCGTTCAAAACATAGTTTCCATAGCAACCGTTGGCAAGCGTCATTCGTTAAACAAGTTGATTCAAGTAGAAATTGTGAGATTGGTAGTGTTGGTTATATTGGTTATATTGGTTATATTGCTATCGTAAAAAAAAAAAAAAAATGGGTCGTACTGACTGGGATCGCATATTATCGGTGGATCCGTCATCATTAACCGACGATGATATGGAGGATCTTTATCCTGCTATGATAAGTTGCGACGTTGATGAGATCAGTGATATTCATAACCTACGAATTTTGATGAAATTGTCCCAAGAAGTACTGCAATACAAGGACACTCAAGTAAAAATAATCATTTAACATTTTCACTTTGCATAAACTATTTTCTTTTTTTCTTTCTATGGAATATGTGATCTTTATTCAATGAGAGACAGCACTCTTTCCTACTCTTCTACAATCATATAGTTCCTGTTTAGACTTGAATTAGCCATCATTTAGGTCACTAATTAGCGTCTTAATGTATTCTGAAATTTATTTCCATAATAGGTAGAGTCGCTACTTTTAGAATGTGGCGAATTAAAACAGACTATCTCCTCTTTGAAACGTAAGCCTGCTAAGCGTAAAAAGGAAGGTAAAATTAGTTGAAATAACGCTTAAATCAAATAGTGTTTTAATTCGCTGTTGTAGTCAATATTATAAAAATGTGTTTCGTTTTATATGATAGAGTGGGATACTTCTGATTCGAAACAGGGAACCACTGATTTATCTAAAGTAAGTTTCCCTTGAAGCACAGAGATATCTTTTACGAAACTTCTTATAAAACAGAGTCCATGATTGTTTTTCTTTTTTCTTTTTTATTTTAAGCACGTAGACGTGTCCGAAAGTACCGATCACGACGATGCTTTGCAAGGGAAAAATAAAAAAATTAAAATTCTCATGACGGAATTAGAGGTGAGTCTCAAATTCAGGTTCTTCGAATTTTCTCTCTCATGTATTCCTGTAATTCTATATAGACATTGGAAAGGGACAATTTAGTTTTAAAAGAACGATTGACAACGTTAACTCAAGAAATGGAGGACGCGACATATAAAATGAACGAAATGACTGGGCAACTGAATTCTGTGCAAATCAAGTCCATAGAATACAAAGGTCGTCCAACTGAAATCAAAATTGTTTGATTTCGTCCATGGTCGCGAACTGAAAGAACGTATTTTTTGTTTTTTTCCAGAAAGAGTATCCGACTTAGAGCGTGAGAATGCAGCGTTAGTTACGCAGGTCGAGGAGGTAACAGCTCAGCAATTAGACAGAGATAAAGCGATAGATGAATTTAGCACAGCTATTGATTCTAGAATTAACGAATGGAAGGTATATAGATGTGTGCGACTATGTATAATCTGAGATTGTTTAATCTTTCAATTCTCGAGGTTCAGATTTTTCTGATTTTTGCTTCTGTTGATACAGAATGGTAATTTTTCCAAAACTACGTGTTCTTATTCTAACAAACGAAGCTGAGAACTATTTGCTATCAATTTATTTGAGTGTAGATAAAAAATTACAGTTGTCTATGAGAATTGAGGGGTTGAAAATGAAACTATAACATTTTTCCACGCGTTTTAACTCGTCCAAAATTTGTCAGGCGATATTGGACGAGAAAGACGAAGAAATACTACGATTAAGAGAACATTTGTCTCAGTCGCTCGTACAATCCGTGGCGTCTGTCAAAGAGCAAAATAAATCTGAAATCGTTCATTTGAACGAGCAAATAGATCATCGTGATAACATCATACTCGAGTTAAAAACAAAGTTGTCTGAAGCCACTGTTGAGATCAACGAGAGTGCAGCTCTGATAGAAAAATTAAAGACCGATGCACAAAAGTATGCGCGTAATCCTGTTAAAAAAAAAAAAAAAAAAAGAAAAAAACAAAGACATTTTGAATAATCGATGGGTTAAAATTTCACTGATGTTTCCTTTAGGATGAAAAAGATCGACAAAAAGAAAGAACAGAGGGATTTACTAAAAAAATTACAGGACGCGAACGAGCAGATATCTAATTTGCAAATCAAACTGAACGAGGCAGAGGAAGATGCTGAGTCGAAAAGTAGCAAAGTCAGTTTCTTGGATACATCTTAATATCTTAATATATTTGCATTAAATATAGGTATTTAGGCTGTGAGGCTTTTCAATATTCCGTGTTATTTAGTTGTGTGAAATAATAGCAACGTTGAAAAAGTACGAGGACGAAGATCAGGGTTTGACGGACGCGTTGAACGAAATAAAAGATCTGAAGAGCGAATTGGAGGGCAAGAGGGGACACGTAACAGATCTAATCAGTGTCGTGAACAAATTAGAAATGTTGAACTCGTATCAGGAAATGGAAATTATAACTCTTAGGTAATCGTACGTTCGATTTGCACCATTTCGAAACTTTATTGCACGTGTTAACGTGTTATATTAACGATGTACGGACTACAGAGAAAAATTAGGTATACCGGAAGACGAATCGGTCTCGATCGAGCACGCTTTAGCGAAACGTAGGGAGCAGGAAAAGAAATTGGAGGAGCTGCTGCAGCAAAATAAATCGTTGGTCGAGGAAAATTTAGAATTAAATTCAGACGTAAGAATCAATGAGACGCTTCTCGATTAAATTTAAGAGAAAGTTCTTTCCTCGGACCCTACTGAAACGGATCCTTTTGCTCGGATCACTTTAACATTCTAGATAAGGGTGTTGAAGTACAAACTGTCCAGGACATCGAAAGAAATAGATTTTTCGGACACCAGTGCGAACGTCACGACCGAATTTTTCCACTCGACCAAATTGACGGACACCACGCCCGCGTGGCACTCAAAATTGAATGTTTCCGAGCTGCAAGAGAATATGCAGCTGGTCATAGAGGAGAACGAAGCCCTTCGAACAGGGATGCACGAAATTTTGGACAGTATTCGGAACCAAGATGGTGAATTTTCGCTAGTTTTAATGGTACTTTCATGATGCACGAATTTTTCCTTCTATCCACGACAAAATTCTCTGTATTTTCTATCTCTTCGGTCACTCTCTTTAACAACACACGTAAACTACCGAACACACGTATACTAATCAAGTTTGTGAGTTGCATTATCGAGTCGAGAGAGATTCCTCGTTGCTTTTGCATTTTTCTGCGTGCAAGTTGAAATTAGGTTAATTTGTTTGATGTCTCAGGGAGAAGTACCGTGGAAATACAGTCGAGCACGTTAGAGAGGTTGCTAGAGGCGTTAGATGTGAGACACTTGGCGGGCTGGTATCATCCTGCAATGAGATTGCAGGAGCATTTGAACGTGGTGCAGGGCAGCAATAGCGAATTGCGTGGCCAGCTCAAACAGTTGAGGTATTTTCGTAGAAACGTTGCTACTTCTTGTAGTTCTTTCTCGTAGTAATAATTTCATCATTCCAAAATCTCAAAAAAAAAAACCTAAGAAACCTATTTGCAATTTCTTTACTTTTGCTTATTTCGTAAACTCGCGAGCAATTTTTGCGTGATTGTGTCTTGTTAACTTAACAAACAAAACCGATTACAAGGTCTGCGAATGATTGCAGAAAAGAGCTGCAAAGGAAGGATAACGTGTTGCACAAATTAGTTTTGAGCAAGCATAGCGAGCTCGAGAAAGTATACAGCGAAGACTCGGACAGCGAGAGATTGACCACGTATCTGGCCGAGATGAAAAATTTGCAAGAAGCTTATAGAAACGAGGCGGAAGAATGGGAGAGGCAAAAGACTGTCCTGATAGAGCAAAACGACGAGCTTAAAAACGAGACTGACAAATTGAAACTCAAGCTCGAGGTTTACGAACAGAGTGCAAAAATATTGGAAGATGGCGAGGACGAGATTCGAAAGGCATTCGCGGTTAAGACCAAAGAGTACGTGGAAGTTTCCGGCGAAGCTTTAATTGCGAACAGAAAGGTCGTTGCTCTTCAACGGTTGTTGAACAAAGAAACGAGGAAAGCTCACCAGGATCGAAAGGAGGCAATTAAGAACGAGAGCTACTTGAACAAGGCGTTGGCCGACACTACTAAACACAACAAGATTCTCGAGCGCGAGATGTCGATATTGCAGAGTAATCTGTTCAATTCCGTTAGCTCGACCACTCACAACGAGTTGAAGGAGAAGCACGAAGAACTGAGCATACGTTTTCGTAATCTGATGGAGAATAATCTGACGCTGGGGAACGACGATGCGATAGAGAGACTGAAGAGAGAGTTGGAATTAACGAAGCGAGAGAAAGATCAACTCGCGGAGCTTCTCTTGAAAAGAGAGACTCGCAGCGAGGGCGACGAAGATCTAACGAATTCGATGGAAAAACTGAAGGAAGCTCAGGCGAGGGAGCTTCTGGAGAAGCAACGGGCTGACCACGTGACCAGCCTGAGCGAAATTTTGCAGACTCAGTTGTCGAAATGCGAGGATAGTCTGAAGGAGGTAGCTGCTGCTAAGTCCGAACTGCAGGAAGAACTGATCGTTCTCCACAAAAGATTGTCCAAAGATCTGCAATTCGAGAAAGCTCAACAAATGGACGACAACAGGGTGCAAGAATTAAAGGACAACAACGCGACGCTTCAGATAGAGATAGAGAGTTTGAAGAAGCAGCTGCAGATTGTTCAGGAGGAAGCCAAGCAGCAATACTCGTTGAATTCGTTGAAAACGATGGAGCTGGACAATCTCAGGCATCACATATTAAATTTGCAAGCCGTCAGCGAGGACAAAGCCACGATCTCGAGACTGGACTTCGAGCTGGCGAGTAAACATTTGCTAGAGACGGAGTTGAACGCGCAGAAAGTTCGTTTGGAGAACGAGGTGTCGTGTCTGCAGGAGGAGCTCGATAAATCGAGGACGACTTGCGAGGGATTGCGCAGTTACGTACAGGATTGTCGGAAACAGTGCGACAATCGTTGCAGGTAACCAGGTTTCTTTTTCTTTTCAGGAAAATCTGGGGAGGAAATTTAATTTTCTCTAACGTCCAGTGCGTGCCACGAAATAAATTTGTTTGAATTCTTAAAATTTTTAATGATGGAACAAGTTACAATTTTGACTCTTATATCCGAAGCAGAAATTGGAATTAAGTTTTTGGAAGAAATTCTGAAATGTCTGACGCGTCGTTCGAGACTTGAAATTAAAATTTTAAACATAAAAGTCAGAAATAAGAATTGAACTGAATGTAGTACGAGCTTGTCGTTGGAGGAAGATTTGCTTCGGATCTCTTTGCTGTGAGAACGCGCGTTCTACTGATTGGGATCTTTTGCAGAATGTACATAGACGTCATAGGATTTCTGCAAAATCAGTATGCTGGTTCCACTTCGATCAGCGCTTTGGACAGAGTAATCTCGTTGTCGATGAGACTGAAGCACGAACGTCGGAATATCGATTCCGAGGTGAAAAAAGCGAAAGAGTATCACGAGAATGCTAAGCAGCAGCAGGAAATGCTAACCAACCGTTTACAAATCGTTGAAAGTTTGAAAGATATACTGGAACAGCAGATTGGAAGTAACAACGTCCACGATATCATGCAACAGTTCTCGGGATATTCGCAGTATACTATGAGTGTACGTGTTTTTATCAAATTGCTTAGTCGAATGTTCTTTTTGTTAATAGCCACGTATTCGGTGTAATATTTTTCGTGTTTGAAATGCACATTATTTTTCTTTTTCAATTTTTAAAAGTGGATTCGTAAAGATCCATAATTTTTAACATTGGATACTTCAGTACTGGTAACAACAGTACGGTATTCCTTCGAATATCTTTTTTAATAACCTTTTTGTATCCCTAATACCATCTAACCTCTCGATTTTGTTACTATTTTGTTACTATCGATTTCGTTTTCAATGTATTTTAAATAAGACCGTCTACTTTAAACGAACAATTAACGATTGATCAGGACTTTAAGTACAAACGAAAGATAACGCAGCTAGAGCAGGAGCTGCAAACCGCCAACAACAAATTTATGGAGTACGAATCGGTGATAGCCGAGATGGAGCACGAAATGATACAGATCCAAAAAGCGTGGAACAAGGGCCAGGATCACCAATCCAAAACCGGCACGCGTAACGTGGCTAGTCAAACGTCGCTAGAGAGCAGGCACGCATCTGCTCAAACAAGCCTCGTGGAAACGAAACCGAGAGAGATGCAAACTGATCCTTACACGTGTTGCTTGGACAAGAAGGAAACGAACGAAATCGAAGTTCAGACAACTGTTTCCAAAGGGAGTTCGGAAGATCGGATGGAAGAATCAGCGAAAGAGCGGAAAGAAATAGAAATGAGAGGAGAAAAGGAAGAAGCCACTTACTCCAAAGAGAAAGCCGAGGAGGAGGAAACGGTAGGAAAGAAAGAAGATCCAGTGCGTGGAGAAAGAATGGAGAAAGAGAAAGGAACGGTAGAAAGCGTGAATGATACGGAGAAAGAAGGGGAGGATCAGGAGGTTTCGCTGCTCCGAGAGCAGTTGAATCAAGCATTGAAGCTCGCCTCCGAGCGCTCCTCCGCTTTAATCAAGTGCGAATTGCAGTTAGCCGAGCATCAGGCGAAGGTGGACTCGTTGAACAAAGTGATAGACAGCAAGGAGCTAGAGCTGGCGCGGAAGGAGAAGCTGGTCGAGGAGTACAAGCTCTCGTCTCGCGTGCAAGCTTCCGCCGGTGATTGTAGCGAGAAGCTGGCGTTGAAGTCGACGATAAACAGCATGCAGAAGCTGCTCGGTCAGAAGGAGGAGACCATTGCCAGATATCAGAACCTACTGAAGGAAGACAGAGACGAGCACAGTAACGCTGCGGCTCGTCTGCAGGAAGAAATCCGAGGTTTGCGTGCTCGTATTCTGTCCATACAGAGCGAGACTACCAGGAGAAGCCAGCCACAGAGAGTGGACGATGGGAGAGACGAGCCGGAAAAGTTGATCGAGAAAGTAGGAGAAACTGGGACGAGGGTTGAGGATGTTGATAGAATAAGGAACATCGTTATGCAGGCGGAAGAGGTTGCCAGGTTGCAGGAAAAGGTCTCTACTTTGGAGGCAGATCTGAGTATTACTAGGGAATTGAGCGACCGGTGGCGTCGGCTGGCTGAAGAGAGGCTTAAACATATAGATCGTATGAGGGAAAGGTATTGTTGTGGGAAGAAAGGATATGACGAGGTCGTAAATTGGTGAAGAATTAAGATTTAGACACTTTCATTTTATTACTGGTGGAGGATTCAGTTAGAATTTTATTGAATTACTTCTTATTGGAGGATTGTAGTTGCTTTTAGGAAGGGGAGGATTAATTAATCCTTTACGTGCTCAGATTCACAAAAAAATTATGATTCACAAATTAAGAAAAATGCGAGATTATTGATAGATAAAAATTAGGATATCTCGTGTGTTTTTGCATTAGTTCTGCTATCTGTCCGATCATTCTCGATACAATTGAAAACGTTTCTCCTGGCTGGTTAAAATAGAAGTGAGACTGGAAAAATAAAACGTCGAATTTACAACCACGTTATGTCATTTCCATCTAATAACAAATAAATTGTTTGGTTATAAAAAGCAATTCTTCAGAATATTGAATCGTCGCTTCTCGTTAGATTGGAAGAACAACACAAGAGCGAACTGGAAAGTTATCTTGGAGAATTGACAAAATGGCAGTCAGAAGCAGATACGCTACGCAAGCAATTATGCGAAAATCGTATGTTGGTGACGAAAGGGAATATGTCTTTGATGAAAGAGATGCAGGAGAAGGACGATAAGATAAATCAGCTTAATTTCGCGTACCAGGAATTACAGGTATCATAGGTTCTTTGCGATCCTACGAACCTTAGCGAGATATATACAGTGATGAACAAAACTGAACACGTATACGGAGTTTTGATATTAATAATATTTTATTCTGTATTTGCACGTAGAATACAAAAAAGGCAAAATACGTATTGTTCTGTAGGATATTTCTATTTTCAAAAGAAAATTTTGTGATCTCGTTAGCATCTTTAAAAAATCTTAAAAAGATATCTTTAAAAAAAAAAAAGCGAATTCAGGAAAATGAAAACAGAAGCTTTACGTTTTAAAATAGGACTAAGTAGATTGTTGTACAATCTTTTTTAACAAAGTTACAACAGTTTAAGTTCTTCATCATAATGAGTTCAGTTATGCTCTTTGCTGTATAAGCCCATAGAAAATACAGGTCATTATTTTTGAATGAAGAACGAGGTCGAGTTAATGGAATCCGCGACTCGATCGCGACAAGCGATAACTCACGGCGAGTCCGAGTTGAAGATACACGAAATTACACCGAGTCAGGATAATTCGCAGCAACAGGATCATACAGACACTGTGAGGAAACAGTTGCAATCGTTGCTGGAAAAGGAGAAAATGTACAAGAATGAGATAACTGAGTTAAAGGAACAGCTTAGTCGCAGGTATTTTTTTTTTTTTTTTTTGCAACAGACAGGAAACAAAGAGAATAGAATTTTTTACATGACAGGGTAAATCAGGGTAAGTTCGGTCAATTGCAGTATTAATATCAGTTGTCAGAAATGAAAGTAAATAATTTTCACTTGTTGCAATATATTATTTACATATATTACATTATATTTATTTACATCGCTGGCATTATCTAAATTTACTAAAAATAACAAACCGTACAGCTTTTTTTTTAAAAAAAGTCTCGGACTTGCTCTATGTAATAAATTTGGTTTTCTTTGGACAAATACATATTTGGTGTCGGAATATAAAATTTAGGTAAAGATTTTTAATTGATGCTTAGAGTTCTCTGGATTGGAAAGTTCATAATTTTTCGAGGGAATGTCACAGATAATATAATCAAACTGTAGATTTTCATATATTTGTTTACACATAATGTACAAAAATATATAAAATAATCAAAATATAGTGACTGACATAATATTTAGCAGGTGAAAAATTCTCTGTCATGTATTCTCACGTAATTCTGTTCGTTCTCTCCCATGTTTTGTCACGTAACTTTTATTTCGATTCTCGTTAGTGAAAACAAAAAATCCATTGTGTAACTAGAAATTTAAATTTCTTTTTCAATTTTTATACGATTTATTTTCTCGACTTGTACAATCGAATCACAATTGTAAGAAAAAGACGAAACCCTTTGATTGCCCTCTCTGATCATCTTCGTCGTAGATATATGACAGTGAAGACTCAAGAAAAGAAAAGCTCGCAGCGTGAGGTTCAACTTGAGCGTAAAGTGAAATCGCTAGAGGAGGAACTTGAGAAAGCTCAAGCGCAATTAGACAGGAAATATCTGGCCCAGGAGGCAAAGAAAGCCAAGGTACACCTACTTCCACATTTCTTTTATTACTTGTACAAATTTCTCGTGCAACAACGCGTTCTACAAAAATTCCGAAATATCGCGCAGACGGCCGAAGAACTCTCACTATGGGAGAAGCAAAAGAAGTGGCAACAAACCGCCGAAAACTTGAAGGAGAAGCTCAAGGTAAAGACAGAGGAGCACGCGAAATTATTCACGAATTACGAGAAACTTCGGTCAGTGGTCTCGTGCATGGAACGAGAGAAACGATATTTAAAGAGTAAATTGAAGCTAGAGAACGGCACGATAGCTGGAAATTTATCAGCTCGGCCGATTAGCTTCCGGCAAAACATCATGGAAGATCTGCAGAAAGAGTGTCAAACGTTGCGAGAACGTATCAAGGAATTGTCGGATAGATTGGAGAACGAGGATAACGAGAAACTTTTGTTAAAACTCGAGGAGCAAAAGAGACGTATCGCCGCGTTGGAGGCAGTTTCTCAGGTTCGTTTCGTTCGTAGGACGTTTGTCACCTCGTTGAATTGCTTCTCACGTTTATTGGTGTTTTTATAGGGTAACGGCTATGTTGTTAGTCAATTAGAGAAATTGGAGATGACCAAAGATATTTTGGAGAAAATGAACTTGGCGTTGGAGGCCGAGAATTTCGAGCTTCGTCTCGAATTGGAAAAGGCGAACGCGGAAACGCCTAGATTAAGGGAAAAGGTTGAACATTTAGAGAAGTAAGTTTAGACAACACATCTTTTATTAGACGTTTCATTTGGAAATTCAAGTGGTTAGACGGGCAGAGTCTTTCATTTTTGGAGCGATTTTAATAATATTTTGTTTTCTTCGCTTTAATTTCAACGATCACTAAGTTATTCTTCAATTTGTTTGTTTATTTGTTTGGATGAAAATTAGGTTAGTGATAAGAGCAATTAGATGATAAATCAGCGCTTCATCTCACAATTTATTATTCACGTTCATAGATACATAGAGCTGTTGAAAGTAGAAAAATCTTCCGACTCGACTCCACGATCGTCCGACAAAGACTTGCAGGACCACGGTTCGAAAAAGTCCATCTTAGAAATGGAGAGGACGATCTTCACCTTGAAGGGCATCATCGAGAAGCTTCACGTGGAGAATAAACGTCTGAGGCTTGGCTCGAAGAAAAATCACATTATGCACCAGGCAGGGGAACGATTTAATTTCTTAACCTCTCGTTCAACGTCGCTTAATTTCGCACGTGTTTAATTTCACCACTAACACTCGGTAAATATCGTGCGTAGGGCAAAGTGTTCGTCAATGGTCGAACCGAAGCTACGTTGCAAAGAAATTACGAGGAGGCGCAGAAACGAATCGTAGCATTAGAGACTGATTTGCAATTGGCGGAGCAGAGAGTGACCGCGTTAGAGAAGGTTCAGAAGGAGGAAGATAACGGTGAGATAAAAGTCTTGAGGGAACAATTATACCACAAATCTGAACTCCTAAACAAAGTGAAGCATTTATTATCGAGAGCAGCCACAAACGAGAAAACTCTTCGGCAACGTGTAAATATACTATTTGTACGCATAAGAGAGGGAAAGGGAGAAATATTGGTTGCACGTGAAATGGTGCTGATTTTGAAATTGAAATCATTCAGAATTTTAATGGCTGCGGTTAAGTTGTATTATGTAACACAAGTTTGAGATATTTGACATTGCCTGAGTTAAATTCTAATTTCATCTTTACATTACTCATTATTCAATACACTTGAAATGGTATAATTTTAATTTCACTTCAAGTAATTCGACATTATTTAATAGTATTTTATAGTAATGGTATTTGACTTTAAGTTCTTTAATATTATTTGACGTTAGTCACTAAATTCTAAACTTCAAACGATTTTAGCTTGATGTTAATTAAGTGGACGTCGAGTCGAACCTTGAAACTTGCCAAACCTTGACTCGGATAAACAATATCATTGGCGAGACTTCTAAACATAAACCGAAATCGAAAATAAAAACATTTCGTTCCCTCAAGCGTCCGGGGAACACAACGACGCAGTTTCAGCTGTCGAAACGTCGCGTAAGGACACAATTTTCGATGCGCGTTACGCTCGGTAGCTTCAAATAAATTGTTCCACAGTGGTGAAAATGTATTGAGTCATTTCGTGATTCGGCGTTGAAACTTGTCCATTTCACGTGCAACAACACAATAATTCAAGAGGAAAAGAACACGAAAGAAAGGAACTTACGAATAATTTTCAGGTACAGCAACTAGAATCGAAACAGGCGTTGTCTACGATACCAGAGTGTCGTGTAACTCCACCCACTCCCGAATAAACAACGTCTGGTATGTCTTCGTAACATTATTGTGCATTTTATTTACTGAACAGCGAGGAAATATTCAGTTTCACATGCGTTGTCTAATTTCTCTTTCCTCTGCTACAAGTCGTATCGACGTGGATGACGTCAAAGTGTGTATCTTTCTCTTAAATTTTATATTAAAAGCAAATAACTCGACTTCTGAAGTTATTCTGTTATAGTATCTTCGATAAGACTAGATGTGAGGGAAAATTTTCGTTTTCACAAACATCATATAAAAGACAAATATCTTTTCTTTACTTGATATTTATTATTGTTAATAATACTTTACGTTCAATACTCTGAATAACGATAGACAGTCACTACCAGCAAAAAATTTGGAACTACTACGTATTTGAGAAAAGATTTCAAAAGCTTTTTAAAAGCTCAAAATGTACGATTAATTTTTGAGAGTTATTAGCAATTCAGAAAAAAAATTGACAGAGGAATAATTCCAAATTTTTGGTAGATGTCGTGCAATACATATACATACATATAATACTCACAGTAAGATACGAGATCGGATTTTTCCGACTTTTCACACCTTTGCGTATACGCTTCCCTGAGTATAGATGAAGGATCGATTACAAAAGTAAAAGAGTTGAGGTATTCTGTACTCAACAGAAACATACACTATCTACATAACTTGTACTTTGATCAATACTACGGTACTGTAATTCTTGTTGAATTAATGAATCTCCGACATTCTCCGTTTCATTCGATTCTGTTCAATCATAACGTGCGAAACAATTCGACGGGGAAACGGAGATCAACGTAAAATGCGTCGTTACAAAAATATTACAAAAGTATAAATTTTCAACTACCTCGAATGTCAAATGCTCTTTTAATTCTACATAAGTCAGACTTCCGTTTGCTAATTTAGGCGGCATTTTCGGCACACGTACGCGTTGACACGTTGACGAGTATTCGAGTAATTTAATAGTCGCTGTCGAGAGCTTGGAGAAACGGTTGAATCGAGCCCTCATCCTCGCAGTCGGGGATGAGCTTCCCTTTGTACTTGACGCAAGAATCGGCGCACTTCTGCCCCAGGAAGTACGGGCCAAACATTTTCTTGCACTGGGCGCAATTTCTGATGCATACCCCTGAGAAGTCAATTCGAAAAATTTTCAATAAATTTTCAAACGCAACGAATTGGAAAGAAATAAACTCAGAGCGTGGTTCGTGCAGTTAATTTTTAAATACTAAATTCGTGTATACACTTACCTATGGCTCGGTCGAAGGGAACGCTTCCTGCAACGAGCATGAACGTCATAGCATAAGACAGGAACAGCACTAGCAAAATACGAGTTGAAGTATTCATGACTGAAACAAATATCGATGTTCAGTATTAATTCATTCTAAATGATAATTAGATCCTAATCCTTTCGAGATGGAGTAAGTTTAATATCCGAGTACACACGATGTGTCCTAATTCATTAATCTCGACCTTACCAAGTACAGAGTGTAGAATTTTCTAGACAATTTTATATAAATTTTCCCCCGAATATTCATGACTGAAACAAATATCGATGTTCAATATTAATTCATTCTAAATGATAGTTAGATAAAATACGAGTTGAAGTATTCATGACTGAAACAAATATCAATGTTCAGTATTAATTCATTCTAAATGATAATTAGATCCTAATCCTTTCGAGATGGAGTAATTTTTATGTTTAATATCCAAGTACACACGATGTGTCCTAATCCATTAATCTCGACCTTACCAAGTATGTAGAATTTTTACCAAGAATGTAGAATTTTCTAGACAATTTTATATAAATTTTCCAAGTTATTTCCGAATATTATCTGTGTCTTTTATAAGAAGGCAAGAAGATGCCTTAAGATGGTTCCATTCGCGATAGAATCTTACGCTCCAATCTCATCTCATTTTAATGGTATCTCCAAAGAGATACCATCTATCAAACTTATGTTAGCCAATTGCACCTTTCCACCTCGAGGAGCGTAGCAACTTTCACTCAGACGTAAGACACCGCTGCACCATTGTTAATTACGTCTCACAATACCCAACAGCGAAGAAAACAAAGAAACCAACCAGGATCTGCGATATGAACCAGGATAGCGACTCTCGATATCGCGCGCGGTTCATCAGCTTTTCTCTCTTGTGCGCGCGCGATGCAATAAATCAAAACAAAAGAAAAAAGGAAAAGAACCAACGTATCTTCAGTAGAACGTGAATCCTAGTGAAGGTAGATCCGACAGAATACCAGGGAGAGACTCGATAGTTCTAGCCTCTGGCGGGATGCACGATTCAAAGCCTCTTCGATTGATTGTAATAATCGTACGCGCTTTCCTCGATTAATTATCGGTCTCGTTCGAGCTGTCGATGAAAGAAAAAAAAAAAAAAAAACAATCGATGCGCAAAGGAACTCGTACGAAAGAGAACGGGGAACGACGTTCGTGAACTTTCAGGGATAAACGCGGCAAGTTGTCGAAGTCGTCGAGACAACACGAACCTCAACGATCAAACTCGACTCGACAATTACGGACATAGCATCCAGATTCGGCTGGTAGTCAGAAAAAATTGAAAACAAAGCAAAAAAGGAAAAAAAAAAGGAAAATAAAAGGAACGAATCATACGCGTGTTCTTTCAATAAGTCCGAATAATTCTTTCCGTTCCGCGAACGCAGATATTTATCGGCCACACGGCTGGTCTCTTCGCGTCTCTCCCATAATAAATCGCTCGAGGGTATCCGCTACGTTGGTGGTCACCTGTTCCTTTTTTCGTTTTCGTATCCATTTTTTTCTCTCTCTCTCTTTCGCTCTTTCTCCCCTCTTCCCTCTTCCCTCCGCCATTTACAACCGGAATCTACCGCGATCCGTCGCTTCCGCGTTCTCCATAACGGCCACATTGTAAACACATAAAGATAATAAATATGGATGGAAGGTGTCTCTTATCTCCTCGTCTCGCTCTCCCTCTCTCTCTCTCTTTTCCTCGCTCTCGGTTTCTCTCCAGGAAGCACTTAAAAGATTCAAGACCAAGGATCGATCGATCGATCTATCTGTCGATCGGTCGATCGTGTTGTTGCCGCCGGTTAACGCACGATCCGACCGTGCAATTGATCGCGAACCAATGGACCAGGATGTGCCTTCGAGTCGGCCGAGCATGGGAATGACAATACCGGGAATATCGGTGATCGGGAGGGCTAAGTAAGTAAGTGGAGTATAGGTTAGATTGTAAAATAAATATATCACTACACGGTGGCCAAGTGATCGGCCAAGAAATGCGTTTTCACTCTATCGGAGAGATGGTAGTATTTACCTGGGTTGCTGCCGGTTGCTGATCGAGCCGAGGCTGCTGGAATTGATAAAACCAGACGAATGACACTGAGCACTGTACGATGACGGCCTTATATATCCGTTGAGGCCAGATTCATCCCTCGGACGAAGGAAACCCCGCTGCCTATCTTACCTTAATTCGATTTCTTCGATTTCCTGCACTCTCTCGGCAATCGTGGGCTGCGGAAATTTCGATCGATCGTTAGTCGGATTGCTTAAAGAGGATCTCGCTGTATCCGGTTCCGCTGCTGCCAACCGACAAGCTGGCGTCGATTCACTGTCGTCGATAACCGCTGTTTAGTGAAACACTTCGAAACGAACTTTTAAATTCCGAGTCTAAATCCGAAGGGGGAAATGTTAATTGCACGGCGTAGATGAAATTCGAAAGGATCATCAGGATCAGGAAGGTAGTTTAGCGAAAAAAAAAAATTTTAACTCGTCATTTTGCAACTTGTGAGCGTTTTATTTATATCCCTGTTGCAAAATGTTTTCCGTTGTAATCTTCGACGATACAAAATATTGCGTCTCTTCGAATTACCATAAAATTAGCAATTTTAATTCAACTTGCCAACGCGGAAGGTATCCATGTTTTTGAACATTTTCGAACACTTGTGTCTGTGTTCGATATATAGGATATACCGTTTTGATAAGATCAGATCAACAGAATATCTTGATCCGTGTCGCACGTCAGGAGACGTCTCGTTGAGATTTCAATCGTCGTGCCGCTATTTCCTCCTTTCTTGTGCCTCCATGTCGACTCTCGTCACTGGAGATTTATGTTGTAAGGACCAGAAGTTTCTGTAACCGATCGCGTCCCTGTCTTTGATCCTTTGGTCGTCGTCCAGTCGCGAAACTTGGCTCTTGCGGCTTGAAATCGTCGACAACGCGTCGCGCGTGTCTTCTTTGCGTCTGGTGTTCTTCGTTCCATGATTTTTCACGTTCGCGTCCTCGTGCAAGTTTCCGATATCCTCGTTTCCGAATCCAGTTGGAAGATCTTCCTCGTACCTTTCGGAAATCTTCAAAGAATCACTAAAATCGTTAAAACTTGTATCTCTCGTATTTCCCCTCTTTTTCTCTATTTTGTATCCCTTATTATTTTTCTTCAGTTCTTTATCCTTGCCCTCGTTAAAGTTAAATTTCGGAAAATCATTTTTAGTTTCTTCGTCCTGATTATAATGGTTTCTCCTTCTTCCGAAATCTCTCTTGTCGTTTCTAAAAATTCTTATAAAATCATCGTGCACGTCCTCTTCCTCGTCTCGCATCCGTTCGTCGATCCTTGCGAAATTACTCGATCCGTACGATTTCGGTAGATCGTCGAAAGTGTCTCGAAGTTGCGCGTTGTTCGCTCGTACCCTGAACGTCGTATTATCACTTTCGGACACGTTGAAGTCGCTCGGAACTCGCTTCCCGTTCTCTCCGTACTTGGTCCGCGTCTCCTTTTCGAGCTGATACAACTTTTTCATTATCGGATCGTCCTTAAGAAATTCGTCTAGATCGAACGGCTTCCTGTACTCGTTCACGTCGAAAATTATGGGCCCCGATTCACTTTCAGAGTCGCCTTGCCTCGCTCTCGTTGAATCTTCGCGCGAAGTTTCCTCAGATTCCTGTTCCACGAGATACTTGGCGTCGTTTGAATTATCCTTCGAACCTTTCGTTGGAACCAGTTCACTTTTATCCTCTTCCTCGCGATCGAAAAATTCAGATGACTCGCCGAAGTCCATCGACAACGATTCACGTTCCGAATTCTGTCCGAACCCTAAACTCTCTAACGATTTATTCTCGTCGCTTTTGTCCCGTTGGCCAGCGTTTGAAAATCTGTTTAAATTCGTCAAATCTGTATCGTTCTTGTCTTCGTCGAATCTTTCGACGCTTTTCAAATTTAGAACGTTCGAATTGCTTTCGTTGGCTTTACTTTTGTCCAATTCGTTGCTGCTTGAAGAGTTGCTTTCTTCGCTCGAGTTTCCTTTCGAATTTTTTAATTCTAAAATTTCCTCGGGAGAATCGTTGTACGAATATTCTTTAGAATCGATAGATACTTCCGGATCAACGAAGTCAGCTTTTCCTTCTGTCTTCTCCTTGCGATCCTCCTCGTCTAAACACTCTTCTCTAATGTCGGAATAATCTGGTACCTCGACATATGGGATTTTGTTCGGATCGTATTCCGGAATCTCGGAAGACATTTCGTAATTTTCGACATTTCTCTGATGATCTCGTATATCGATGTAATGTTTATCCTCTTCTTCTTTTTTGATCGAACTCTGCAATTTATCTATGTCTCGAAGTGTTGCGTTTAACGCATTCTTATCATTTTGTAAATGTCCAATCTCCTGCGACTCTGGAAAATCTTTTTCCCTAGTATTTTGATCGTTTGCTGCGATCTTTTTATCCTTTTTAATCGAGCTCTGGGATTTATTTCTATCCTGAAACGTTTCACTCGACGTGTTCTTATCATTTTGTGAATTTTCAATTTCCTGCGACTCTGAAAGATCTTCTTTGCTATCACGATTTTTCGTTGCGATTCTTTTATTCTTTCTTTTCGGTTTAATCGAGGTCTTATCATTTTGTAAATTTTGCGAGAAATCTTTTTCACCGTCATTATCGCCTTTAAAATTTTGTTCCCTGTTTCCCTTTGAATCACTCGTCTCGAAATTTTGTGTGTCGTCGCAATCAGAGAAGACAGAAACGCAACTACGTTCGTTCGTTTCTTTCGAGGAAGACGATTCGAACTTGTCGAATCCTTTATTCATCCTAGCAGTTCCTAAGTTCTGATTTGTATTTCTTGGTTGCATCGTGTGATTCAATTGTTTTTGTCGTTCCTCGTAACTTAGATTTGGATGACGATTGAATCTCTCTGAAGAGGGGACTTGCTCTCCTACGTGATCAGATCTTTCGACCAACGAACGCCTCAGACGTCCGATCACAGTCTCTTCTCGATGATTCTCAAATATTTCAACTTTATTTTCATCGACATTTTCACTGGAATTTGAATTTCCATTTGAAGTTGGAGAATTTAATGCGTTGGTAGAATTATTATTCGTGCCTTCAGCGAATGCATTGGCAGTGTTACTTTTAGACGACCAACTAGTTTTAGAACCAATTCTCTTCGGAGAATTTTTATTAATCTCCTTTGCCAGCTCTCTCGTGTTTTCGGTCTTCGTTGTCGGACTCCAATTCGACGTCAAAGACGATTCGAATTGTCTCGTAGCATTCCTTTCTGCCGTCTAAAAATTTCGAATCCTTTTGTTACTCTAATTCTACTCGTTGTTTTTTTTTTTTTTCAAGGGATAAGATTTAATGATGAGATCGGCGTTAAAGTAATGTACACGATGTCGTTTGAAGATTTCAGTTTGGTGAAATTTAGAAATTAATTCTAGACAGTACTAGATTTCACACGCCCGAAGTTAATTAATGCCAAACTTCGCGTATTGTCTAACGTTCGTTTCGAAAGGGAAGAACGAAAGAACGAAAAAAAAAGAGAAAGAAAAAAGATGGGAGGAGAATTCACAAAACTTGACGAAGATTCCATAAATGGCACTCTCGTTAATGTGACTTTATTCGTTTCACGATACTTAAACTGTACAAAATTCGATTACAATCTAAGAGGCTGCGGGTGTACAATGGCTCGAAGATCACCATCACCCTTCTCTTCTCTTTCTGTCTTCGCTGTTTTGAACCTTATATAACGACGAACGAAAGAAAGTTCCAGAGACAAGAAAAATACTTGTTTTATTTATATATTTTTGATGTGACATTTTTTAATATGAAATCTAAATGAATGGAGTATATACCAAAACCAACTCGAAATGTATAATATTTATAAAAAAATAATAGATTTATAATTATTTAACTTAATTTATCGAAGCTATATCAATTCATTAATATTATTAATTATTGTGATATATATTTATGAAAATAATAGATTCTCGACACAGCGTACCTTTTTTTCGTTCGCCGCTGTATTTTTCCATAATTCGAAACTCCATAATTTCAGTGAGCCATCCGTGCACGCGTGTATATACATTGGTACGTGATAATCAGACTGCGGACATTTACAACGAACTCGAATTAATCTCCAAAAATAGAGATGAGAAATTTCACGAAATCTACAACGCATTAGTGAAATACTTGTCGCGCGAATATGTCGATAAAATACTACACTTTCGATGTTTCATACATTTCTTCCATCTTAATTATTAAATGCGTAAACATCCATAGTCTAATAAATAATGAATAACGCGATAATACTTGAAGCGAACTAAGATAAATGCTGTCCTCGCGTTCCTTGCTAAAATCAAACGGATAGAAAGAAAAATGTGATACGCCTACAACGACGATAAAAAAAGAAAAACATACTGGTTCAATAGGAAATTGTACACATGAAGAAAGTCATGTACACAAGGTAGTAATTGTATACGTGATTAGATATAGTATTGTACAAATTATTACGCTAGTGTTAATTAACTTTCTCTCTCTCTCTCTCTCTCTCAAATACTAAAGTAACTACCCTAAATAAAAGGGTAGCTACTTACGTTTCGTCAGCTTAAATGAGTTTCAAGGTTTAGTATGTGACATTGTTCATGAAAATGAAATTGCATTCACAGCTTTGACAGTGTATTTTAATTTGTTAATACGTGCTTGGAACGATAGTTGCTGCCTGTTCGTTTGACAGATGTTAGGACATTAAATTTGCAAATCGCAAGTGATATTACGAATGAATTTCACTCCTAATCAGTTATATGTAGCTGGTAGAGATAGAAAGCGCGTGCAGCGAGTAACATCGTTCAGTTCACTGTGCAATAAATATCACCATTAACGACACGCTTTGATAAAACTGGCAAGGTATATGCGGCGGTGTCTTAATGTGCCTTAGGTGACAATGCGACGGCGAACAAAACAATTTATTTCTCTTCCTTTCGTACATTGCATCACGTATATATAAAATGTAAAAAAAGAACATGACGTGAGAATATTGTCTGTTCGATCGCGATTCATCCTCGATGTGCTCCCTGCTAAAGAGTTGTCGGTGCACGGATGGATTACTTTCCGAATCCCAGATACGAGGCAATGCCGTTAATGCTCTCAAAGAGGAGTCGCAGAACTTGCTGTCTGTTGTATTGGTTCCGTACGTTTTCCGGTCTCGTTGGCCGTCTCGGTACATCAAGCAAACGCTCCTTCACCAATCGCTATAGTACAACAGGTTTACATTTGTAAATAGGCGTGTGCGTCCATATTTCAACCCATCATAAAATAATAGTGGGAAAACCTGTTAGGATTTTCTTCGCTTTCACAAACTCGATCTATTGAAATTTCGTCCTCTCGCATGTTACGATAAAGACGAAGTTTTCCTTTTTCTTTTTTTTTTTTTTCCTTTTACTCGAGAATAAATTTTTCTTCAATTTCATTAAAATGTTGAAAGTAAAAATTTTGCATCTTTTTTTTTTTCTTTCTGATTCGAATAAATGGTAACTCGTAATTTTTATCAAAAAAAATCCTTGGTACCTTTTTCTCGTTTCTTTGTTTTTCTCTTTTGAGGAGAAGATTTGTCGTGATAAAGAGGAAGGACTAGACAATGAACGTTGTTGTAAAAGATGGTGCTACCCACTTTGAATTTCGCGTCACGTGCTGTTATGTACATCGTGTGCGGTTTATCACTGGATTGCGGATTTTTGTGTATTCTTATTCTTCGTATTTAAATTAAAATATTCAATATAAATACCCTATTGTTCATTCTATAATTAGTGTAAGTAATATTATAAATATAAATAATAAAATTATATTTAGCACATAATAAAAATTTACATACTTCAAATATAAAATTATAAGAGTCAATAAAGTAATTTCAATATCAAAAATTAAAAATCATAATCTAATTAAAAAAAAAAGGTATTGAAAATTGTAATATAAATTTTGAAATTGGATTAAATCCACATTCAAATGGAATTTTTTTTTCTAAATTGATTTTTTGATTGACTTGTATTTATAATATCATTTACATTAATTACAGAATGAATAATATGATATTTATATTGAATATTTTAATTCAAATAAGAGAAATTATGCTATCATGTTACGAAGGCATTCGACGTGAGGGTAAATAAGTAAGAAAGGGAAGAATAGATTTTTGATGTCGTGCTAAAAATCTGGGAGAAATGTGATTCAATATTTACAACATTCATAGTTCTATGTATATAAAAATTCGAATTTATACAGCATTGTGAGTCGATTATAAATTAATAGATTCGTATAATATACGCACAAGGTTGAGCTGCGTCGTTAATCGATTGAAACAGTTGTCTCGACTCGAACAATTTCGTGAAAAAAATTAACTCTTCAATTCCCATGGCTTGAAATTTTACTGACATTGGTGCGAAGTGATAGAGATGAAAGATATTTTCTCTATTGAACACATTGTATCTGAACTGCAGATTTTCATGCAATTTCTCCATAAATACATAAAAATCCACAGTACAGCTGCAACCCGTGGACTGTTGATTTTGCAACATTTATATATCGTACAAGAACCAAAAGTGGAAATACAAATGTCAATGATTGTACACATTGACGAACCGATCTCTTGCTGACGTTTCAAATCGTTGCAAAATAAAGCTCAGCTCGTGGAAAACGTGAGAATAGAATTCGAGTATTCGACAGGTATTCACACACTTAAAAACACGCGAACACATTCTCGTTCTTACGTACACATCTACTACTATACGCGTACTACTGCGTGTGCATTAGATATAATCTAGATACTCTAGAGGTAAACTAACGACGAAACGAAGGCGAAGTTGAATGAAAGGAGAGCCGCCCGTTTCGCAACTTGTTAATCCCGTGTGATACGAATTGCAATCGTTCGCAACTGGTCCCGATCGTGATACGATGCAACACAGGCGCAACTAAAATGCTCTCTATCGTATTAGTGCTGGCGTATCGTCGAAATGCGATTATTAAAAGCAATCGGCGTGGAAATTGTTCCTAAGTGAACGCGTACCGTCATTACGCAACGAATTTGCAACTGCAGTCATTTGAATCTCCTTCTCCCGTGTTCGACTCGAAATTAATTACTGGCGAGTAATGCGCAAAAAGTTACACTGCGCTCTTTCCCCTTTTTTTTTTTCGTTCGAGTCTGTTGCTGTTGAGGACACGTCGCACGATTCTTATTGAATCGTAACGTATAACAGTGATGAACGAAAGAATTGGCACAATTGTTCCCCTGAAATTTCTTATGAAATTCTAATCCAAGAACATTTCGAACAGAGAATCTTCACGTTCACATTTTTTATGTGACATTTTCTGGCATTGGTCATACTTGAAAGCAATCTGAAAATGTATACATACGTGGAAGTTGTAAGATAATTATTATACAAACTTTCTTGATCCCTGTCCAGATATATTCTTGCAACGAATATCTTGTGATTTCCGTGCATACTTTCAGATTTAGCTTTCAAATTTTAATCGGACGACGAATAGAAGTGTCGAATAGAATTTCAAAATTTGTGGAAATGTAAAGTGTCAAATGCTTTTCGCGAATTTTCTAAAAAATTTGTTGGAGACTATCGATTCCCCTGTGCTTGCCACTATCCTTCATCACTGTGCCCGTGGAAATCGTGAAAGTTCTTAAAATTAGTCATATTTATGCATCGTGACGTACAAAAAAAAAAAAAAAAAAAAAAAAAAAAAAAAAAGAAAAAAAAAAAAAAAAAAAAACGTATAAAAAAGAAGAAAGTAAGAAGAAAAAATAAAGTAGAAAGAATAGAGAAACGTGCAGGTGAGGCTACGACAAAGAAGTACGTAATTCATAGTTTCGATCGATGCATAAATTATAGTAATCTAGCCTGGCAATAAATTAAACGTTCGCTACGAACATGTACGAATTAATTAGAGGTCTCTAGAGGAGGAGGGGAATAGGGAATTGGTGTTCCATTTGGATTCTAGAACAGTGTCAACCTGCTGTTCGTCTACCGCTGTGTTCTCTAAACGATAAGCTTATTCGAAATGCAACATGGCGGACTGGCGTGTCTATAGTCTCCGCAGTCTATCCTACAGTACCGTGATTATCGTGTATCTCGAGGTGTAATGGGGGTTGGCTAGGGGTTCGTGCTTCTTGGCTCGTGACTCGCCGTACTCACTACATTGCCGGTGTGGTTTTCGTCTAGGCGGTAGGCTCTCTAAATTTCTTTTACGTCTAAAAAACAGCCTTTTTACTTTCCGTATGGTTGATAGTTGTCCGCTAGGCTACTCACGTATTGCGCGGCTGGGAATTCCGCCCACTTGCTCAGATCCATGCTTGGCAGCACGCCGCTTCGACACGGTACCCGTGGGTTTCTGCAACGTGAATCGCGAATTGCGTTACTTCGGATGACAGGTTTCATTGTTCGATAGTTACTAGCGAAGCGGGTGAATGGCTAGTATAAATAGAATATTGTGATAGTCTCTGTGAGGAAAATTTTTCATAGGGGTAGATATAGGTAGATATGTTCCAAAAATATAACGTTTGAGAGTAGCTATGCCAGTTTTGAAAGTGTATATCTAGATTCTGTTGCTGGAACGACGGAGTATGTGCGGCTGTTGTAAAATTCAATTAAATTATAAGGAACCAACGCTACTTTTTTTTCGAAAATCAATAATTTTATTTTTCAATTATTTTAAATCAATATTAATAGTATAAGAAAATATTTAAATCTATTCTAAAATGTATTCTAAAGTTCACAAATATGTTTTAAAAATTTAATCAAGCAACAAACTGTAATTACTTTTCTCGCATATACTGGTCGTTACACAAAAAGAAAAAATTTCCACAACTTCATTCCACAACTAAGTGGTTAAAATTTCTAACAATAATCGTAGACATTTATCCAAGAATCATTGGATATATGTAGTAAGTAATAAGTATTGCAAGAACCTCGCTTTCTTACAGTGAACGAACTGTGTCTTTAAGATGTCCATTACGAGACAAATGAGTAGGTATTGATTTTATTGCACAATATTAAAGCGTTACTTTCTCGTACATTCCTCTACCTTTCTTGCACAGTTCGATCATTTCTCACGATGGAATCGAATTGACCTACGATCTTGAAAACAACATATAATTTGTTCTACAAACCAGTAACCAACACATCGCTTCATTTCCTCTTTCGAATATCATTCTACTTACATTTCATGATCGGGCAACACCATGGGATAAATCTGTATGGTGTCGATCAGGTCTGTATTGTCGCAGATCACTCTAGCGAGCTTCACTTTCCGTATCTCGTTTAGTTGATCTGCAAAGTAGGAAACACAGTGTGAAAAGGTTTAAGATTTCGAAGCTGTGAAATTCTGGCATTTCCGAATTTCAGAATGTCAAAGTTATAAAGTTTCAAGGTTCAAAAACTCCAGAGTGTCAAAATTCCAAAATCTTCAGATTCGAAAGTTCAAGAGTGTCAAAATTCCAAAATCTTAAGATTCTAGAATTCCAGTGTGTCAAAATCTCAAGATTCAAAAATTCCAGAGTGTAAAAGTTCCAAAGTTTTAAGATTCGAAAATTCCAGCATGTCAAAATTTTAAAATCTTAAGATTTGAAAATTCCAGAATGCCAAAATTCCAATGTTTTGAGATTCGAAAATTCGAGAGCGTCGAAGTTCCAAAGACTTAAGATTCAAAAATTCCAGAGTATCAAAATTCCAAAGTTTTAAAATTCGAAAATTCCAGAGTGTAAAAATTCCAAAGTTTCAAGTTTTAAATATCCCAAAGTATTACGATTCGAAAATTCCAGAATGTAAAAATTCCAAAAACTTAAGATTCAAAAATTCCAGAGTATCAAAATTCCAAAGTTTTAAAATTCGAAAATTCCAGAGTGTAAAAATTCCAAAATCTTCAGATTCGAAAATTCCAGAGTGTCGAAATTACAAAATGTTGAGATTCCAAATTTCTAAAATTTTCTGAAATTTCGAAGTTTCAAAGTTTCGAGGATTCTAGAAGAGAGAAGTTCACATTCTGCAAACATTCTGTACAGCTCATTCGTTCCTCGATCTTACTACGGAGGCGTGAATGCGTCGGTCATCAATTATTCTTGTTCACTGGCCAGTAATCTCGCCAGAATTCACGAATCATTGGAAAATCGGCGATTGGAAAGGTTGAATTTCTTACCGATGGTGAAGGACGACGGCTGGTTCGGCAGCTCGTACCAAAATCGGTCACCGCGGCGGGAATAGCTGAACTGCGTGGCGATTATACAAGCGAAGGTTGGCCCGAGCATGCTGCCCGGAAGCGGTCTCTCGGACACACCGCCGGACCACAGGTCCACGTCAGCTGGATGTCTAAACATCAAAATCCGCACCGTTATTTCCGGGAATTTTACCATTTTAGCCATTTCAATTAAGAACGTGTTTTGGAAGTGATTCGTAATTTAAAGAGGAACAGATTAGCTAGCAATCGATTTGAACGATCAGTCAGTGAATTATTCACGATCTAACTAACGATGTTTTGACACCGCAACCAATCTGACGAGTTCATCGAAATCGATTCAACGTTGGATAGTTGTTCGTGGAGTATGTTTTGAATTTTGAAGATCGAAGAGCGTATAAATAGGGATTGGGGAGAGGATCGCGAGGTTAGTACTTACTCGAAAATCGAACTGTAACGTCTTATGGTCTCGTTTGGCATGGAACCTTGCAGATCGTCGAAACTGTCTGCCCATGGGAGTCCGCAGTATTTTCTGACAGAAGCAGACAAATTGAATTATTGTAACGTGTCGGTTTCCCAAAAACTAATCAACGAGTATTTCTAGTGAATTTTTATGAAGTTTCTTCTCTCTCTCTCTCTCTCTCTCTCTCTTTTCTTTGTCAATTTAATTTGTAATTAATTTATAGTAAATTTGTAGTTGAAGTTAAATGTCTCGAGCGAAGTGTACCAACCTGTATTCCATGTAACTTGGAATACCAAATTCACGACCTCGTTGCATGTTGAACGAGACCAAATCCAGTCCGAATTTGGCCCCGGCTTTTTTGAACAAATGATTCGTCACCTGGAATTGACGCGAGTAAATGATTGGTCCGTTGTCTCTTTTACTTTATATTTACATCGAAGAAAGAGGAAATTTCATACTTCTTGCGTGATGGAGTCGTCCATCGCTTGAGCAACCTGGTTCATCAGTCCCATGATGTACTCGTCGAAAACTCCAGCGCGATACAAATCGAACGGTCTTCTGATCAAGTCCGACAGCCTCTTCGAAGCTACAGAGAAACAGTTATTTAAAGTCACCAAAATTCATCGTTCAAAGACTAGGCGAGGAAATTAATTATTCAAGTGAACACTACTGAGTATTTGCAAATGTCAAAATTTCGTCTCACCGATGAATTTGTGAGCTTTGCTCCATCTTTCCACTGCCGTTGGTAACAGCGAGTGTCCGAATCTGAATGCCGCAGCGGCGAAAGCGTCGATCACCGAAGGATTCACGTTCTCGTCGTAGCCATCCCAATATCCCTAATAAATGAGTAAATTAAATTAAATTAAACGTTAGATTGACTTGCGCTGACTTGCATAATTTTAATTCAATTTTAAATATACAGAAAGGCTAAGCAGAGGCTACTTAAAAAATATTTTAAATTGAACGAAATTTTCTCAGAGATCATTGGTAAATGGATTGTTGACGAGTATATACTAGGCATTGGTTAGTCGCGAGTTTCGAGAGTTTCTTGAATTTTGGGTGTTTCGAAATTTGTAAGTTTTTAAATTTTCGTGAATTTTAAGAATTTCGTAAATTTCGAGAGTTCTGAGAGTTTCGTGAATTCTAAAAGTTTCGTAAGTTTTGAAAGTTTCGGGAGTTTCGAGAGTTTCTTGAATTTTGGAAGTTTCGAAATTTGTGAGTTTTTAAATTTTCGTGAATTTTAAGAATTTCGTAAATTTCGAGAGTTCTGAGAGTTTCGTGAATTCTAAAAGTTTCGTAAATTTTGAAAGTTTCGGGAGTTTCTTGAATTTTGGAAGTTTAGAAATTTGTGAGTTTTTAAATTTTCGTGAATTTTAAGAATTTCGTAAATTTCGAGAGTTCTGAGAGTTTCGTGAATTCTAAAAGTTTCGTAAGTTTTGAAAGTTTCGCAAGCTTCGAGAATTCTGAGACGCTGCGATTTTCGAATTTCGACAGTTCCGAGCTTCAAAAGTTTGAAGAGTTTCGAAGTTTCGAAGATTCGAATTTCGAGAGTCAAAAAATCAGTCTCGAGTCCATCCTTAGTAGTATACACTTCAATTATTCACGAAATTTAAATTATTTACGTTAAATTAATGTCTATGAATGAAAGATTCACAGATTTGTCTCTCACATTTTTCTCAAGAAGAAGCCCAAACTTCTCCATAACGTCTTTGCCAAGTAGAATGGGCAGAAACTCATTGTAGGTGATGTGTTGGATCTCGGCGATGACAATTCGTCTTGCCTCTTGGTACAACGTCTCGTCGTCCCAGTGAGGATTAATTTGAATCAATGTCTTTGCGATTCGATTGTGTTCACGGGCCATCAACGTGTGCATGCACGTTAGCACCAGTTGCTCGTTCACTCTTATTTCACCTGAGGGTAAAAATCACTCGTGAATGTCCCTCATGGACGATCAAAGGTGCATAATTTTTCTTACACGACAAAGCAGAACAACTTTCTACCATTCTTTGCAAATCTTAAGAATTTCTTTCTCGTTCGTGACTCTTAGGCCGAAGAACCAACTTTTGTTAACTTAATATTCATTTATTGGTTTCCAACTTTTACATTTCGATAATCAATTTCAATTACCGAAAGTTAATTTTATTGACCAATTATATTTCTATAAACAACTTTTATTAAACAATTTTATCAAAAAGTATTATTTTCTCAGAAAAACAGATATCCTGCAATATATGACGAACTCTACAGACGAAGATGCAACAGTGATTCATAATTTAGAATCTATCAGAATACATCTATTATAAATTAGGATCTATCTATTAGAATCCTAATTATTAACATTAATGTTAATTTCTGTTTTCGCATTTGTAAATTGCAAATTAAAATATTTCCTCGAAGACGATAGATATAGACAAACATAATGAATATAACAAACATAGCATATACGTATTTGACATGAATTCGAGACATCGCTTTCGTTTTGTTTCGTTTGCAACAACTTTACGAATAAAGTCGCCGACCTTGATTCTGGACCACTCCCTTTCTCTGTTACATATCGTGTTATACGCGTATAATCGTTGGACCGAACGACCATCGACGGCTCGACCAGGCAGAATGCGAGCGTTCCACGCGAATTTCGACACTGCATCGTATTACAGACAATACCGTCTGGTCCTTATTATCATTTTGCCCGACACGTGACCTTGTGCTAATTAGCCACAATTTTTTTTTTCGAGCGATTTTCACCGCGCGAAACAATAAACTTTTGTCGATCGCTGCTGCCTCCTCACGTCGATCAAATCCCGATTACGTGCAAAGATCGTGGTTGTGCTAGAACTGTCTAACCGTGACACTTGCGTCACGAGGAAATTAAAATACTAATTGCTCGTAAAAAACAAAAGTTTGCAATTGTCTCCTGCATTTTCTACTCATAGAATATTTCTAGTTCTGAGCTTGAAATGAAATTCCATGTGGGAATGCAAACGTGCGGTATGTCTTTCGTTTGATGTGAAAGGGATTTTACGTAATTGCAATACTTCTCGTTTGCATATTTCGATATATCACGCGTGTTTCGCATATTTGCGTATATTTCACTTTATCGTTCGAAAGTTTGGAATCGTTGCGCGTTGACAAGAGATTTGAAAAGGTGTAACAGCTTAGAATTTATTTCGAAAGTCAATTTTTTCATACGAAAATTTTTTATCAGCGATGACAGTGATATCAGAGAAATTATTAATCAGATATGAATTATTCGTTTCATCATCATCGGTAGTTTCAACGATTTCGCTCTGGCTTACGGATCATTTTAAATGCTCAGACACTTAATCACACCTGAACGAATCGTACGGGATTGTTTCGTTCTGTACACGATAACCGCGTATTTTCTGATTGGTTGAACACACAACGTGGGAAAAATTATTTCCCAGATCGGCGAACACGACTGAGGGTGTGAGATAAAATCGTACGGCGCCGACGACTTTTTTCCTTCACTTCTCGTTGTCTACTGCCGATTGCGAGTCTCGATTCTATGGTGATTAGAGATTAGATCCGTCGTTTGTACGTTTGATTGAGTTGTCGCGCGAGCGATCGTGCGTTCCAGTTGTCGAACGAAAGGGGAAAGGTCTCTTGGTACTGCTACTTTTTTCAATTCAAAGTATCGACGTTAAGCGTCGAAAAAAAGAAAAAAGAAAGATTTCTTCTCATCTCACATTGTCAAGAGTACTATTGATAGTCATTGAAGTCAGATGAATTGAAAATTGAACGAATATGCATAGATCTTCTTCGTTTTGCAATGTTTGAGTTTCATTGATATTATAACAAACCGAAAAACTTTCGAGTCGAAAAGACGAGCTTATACAGCATACCGATCGAAGTGCTCCAAGTACCGCTGTCTAAATCTGAATTGACTAGGATTCAAGGAGTGTTGTACTACTCTGCGATGATTACACCTATTACACAGAATGATACGGATGACTTGAAAAGTCGATGGACGTTGAATAATCTAGATTTAACGCACTTGGCTCGAGAGATTTTTCAAAGTTGACCCTCAAAGAGGACCCGAGACGAACACCGGTCGAGCATTATTAATGAGCTTTCTGATGTCTTAAGACGTCAGCCGTCTGCCAGGTTCACCTGGCTCGAAGATTTATGACATCATCCGGGCTAGATGTATCGAGATACGAACGAGATACAATTCCAGACATTCAGTCTCGTCGTTTGTCGCGTTGTTTATCGAGAGCCTTAGAATAGAAGATTGTTCTCTGAAAGATCCTCGGTATTTCTTCTAAAACAGAAATCTTTCTTCCTGAAGCTAAAATAATTTCCCACATATCGGTCGCGTATAACTAACTTGCCAAACACTGCGAGTCTTTGGGCTGAAACTTTGCGTAATCGTTGGTGGGACGCGGGAACGATTTGCATTGAAAAGACTCACCCGCTTCGAAACAGTACATCGATCGATTCGGTCGAGTGCAGCCCTCGTCGGGGATGTCCAGCTTGAGCGGTAGTAAATCCTGCAAGCCGTACTCCGAGAACACCGGGTTCATGCGCAACAGTCCTCCGTAACCGTTGCGGAGCTTCCTGCAAGTGGAAACAAGAAGAGGTGTTGATTAAACACGTCTGATTAACAAGTTGCGCGAATTCTTATTTTTTTACGAAGACCAATAAAAGGAAAAGACCTAGTAGCACTTTGTATATTTGGATATTTTATCTTGTCTTCAAAATAATATGTAAAAGTCCAGAGCCTATTAATTTACGTTAAATTTTGCATCTTGAATTTTGGCGACGCTTTCGCGGGATTACAAGAATCTGGTATTATTTTCTCGTTGTTCGTTGGAAAATGAGGGTATACTGTCGAACTCTCGTGAGAACACACAACGTTGCGGTCTTCGAATATTTCTCGGCGCCGTTAAAACGTTTAACCAAAGTGAAAGATCGTCCGAATTCAGCTGGAGTCAAAAGACGAAGGAGTCTCTCGATACCGTGGATCTACTTGTACCTTGCCCCGATTGGGCAACCGTGGATCTCATAATGCGAGGCGGACTAGAAAGTGCGAGGAACAGAACGTGTACACGTAGACTACACGTTAGAAAATATGGAACAACGTAATGCTGATTTATTGTCCCGGGCTGATGTAACGGATGGCGCTGCTTTGAGTTTCCAGCAGGCTCAAGTGTTGCAAGTGTGTTGCTCGATTACTATTGAGCGCGTTTTGCTGCTATTAAGGAATTATTGGTCGCCTCGTCGGGGGAAAACTCGATGCGGTAGCGCTTGAAGAAGTATCGTGGCTCTTTTCAGAGAGAACACCGATTGAACCACTTGCGCTGGTAACTGGTTGCGGACCATAACGAGTGACCAAACCGTATATACAATAATTCGTCGCTTTCTTTTCAAACTCGTCGGTGTGATAAGTAATAAATTTATTATTTGTTTTGCCTGGGTTATATTTCAATATAATTGAAATTAGTACGTTGAAATTATTTTCTCATTATTGGGAACATATTTTACCTTAATACGAATAGTAATATTTAGAAATTGTTCGGAATCTGTCGAACAGAATCTCTTTTCCCTGAAAATCAGATTTTTGAACGCAGTTCTATTAAACGCCTTAATCACTTGCGCTGGCAACTGAATGCGGACCATAACGAGTGACCAAACCGTATATACAATAATTCGTCGCTTCCTTTTCGAACTCGTCGGTGTGATAGAAATTATTGAGAAGTAATAAATTTATTATTTGTTTTGCCATATACTTAAAACTGAGGAAATATTGCAATTTTGGCCGATGATCACCGTAGTCGTAGTCAACCTCTTTTTACTTTAAACGATCCACACGATCTACTCGTTTACCTAAGTAAAAGAGCTTTACCCACACGGAATCGTTTACCTTTGAAAACAGATTGATCTACGCCGTGAATTTATACTCTGAACTGCGAAAACCATTCTGAGAGACTATTAAAAAAAAAAAAAAAAAACCAATTACCTGCTCGATCTCTCCCATTACCAATATCTCGGGCTCATGGGTATCTAGATCGCGTTGGAAAAGACCACCCAGCAACGAAACTCCCCGGCAACAAACGTCGAGGCAAAGAATCAATTACCTAGCGAACGATTCCGTGATACCGTAGACCGTGTTGCCGTCGAGCACACCCGTCAAGAGATTAAAAGGCACGCGGGAGCCGAGTCGGCAACCGGGTCGAACCGCTGGAAAGGCGCGAACGAAGTCCATGCACTTCACGCCGAACAGCCTGTAGAAATAATCGTCCTCCGGTATATGAATCTCGTTGCAGTACGGGTTCTTCAGATGCGGCGGCCGATGGCAACATTCCTCCGGGTCGTTTCGGTTCAGAGGATCTGCAAGTAGAATACCAGTTTCGTCGAATCATAACCGTTGCTCCATTTCCTTGTTTTTGCTTTCGCGGAGTTGTCTATTTAATCGTATTAGTGTTATGTAGCACGATCGCGAAGAGAAAATATTCGTACGTATGTACAGGATGGAAAGCAAAGTTTGTCCGCGGCTGTCATAGATGAATTCCACACCTCTGAGTCGATGGAAATGCGTGTAAAAAATTTGAATTTCAAAAATTCTTTTTGTATTGTATTCTGTTCGTTATGAAGGTAAAACATTTCCAAACGTAATAATTCCCTTGGAAAATAGTAAAAAAATTTAACGTTGCTAACGTTCCTAACAGCGACTTTATGGTTCTGGACACGTGGATGCAATGTTTATATTTCGTACAATGTCAACAGTTTAACAGGATTTACAATGTAGTTTCG
This sequence comes from Frieseomelitta varia, assembly GCF_011392965.1. NCBI lineage: Eukaryota > Metazoa > Arthropoda > Insecta > Hymenoptera > Apidae > Frieseomelitta > Frieseomelitta varia. Next base: position 98,995 of record NW_025110555.1, read on the forward strand.
ATTATAGCGCCATATCGTCAGTCACATTGAAGCTTCCTTTCCTAATTACTTTCTTTAAACCTAAACCACGTGTATATTATATATTTTCAATTAAACCTAAATCACATGTATATTATATTTTAGTAGACAATTTTTGCTTCATCTACGCCTGGCATTTTTCGCCAAGTTGCATGAAGGAGGCATTATCCACCACGGTTTTTTAATTAACTCCCGACACTAAAACAATTAATTCTGCGACGACGATCACGACGACAACGACGACAGTTGCACGAAAGCGTCGTGTATAACTTTCGCCGATGTGTGTTTGGCGTTCACCTACGTGGGAAGATTCGAAGGCGTGAGCCGAGTACGAGAACCGCAAAACTCACTATCGTTAATGTTGGGAACGATTTTCTTGACGAGATACAGAAACAACATTCGAAAGTATAGAGCAGAACGATGAAAGTTCGATTACGTAAAAGTACGTTTTCTTCATATTGTCACTCAACGCTGGAACTATCAATACGGTCAAAATGATCAATTAATAACGTTCCATGGAAATTTTATAGAAAAGAATTTCGTTAACATCTTTCAATTCGATCCGCATGTGTTTCCATACGCGGAAACGTAGTAGTTGAATTGGATCCCAACGATTTTTCAGACAGAGATGAAATAAAGCAGTGATCTACGAAACAACACGCGAGTCTGCTCGTAGATCAAGCGATTGACGATCGATTTGAATTCTTCTTTCGCTCTGATTCTATTGTTTCGACGATGTTTCCTAAATTCTTTGTATACGGAGTTGGATTAGATGGTTGTCTTAAGTCGTGAATTAATCGTTGCAACTTCGAGATTATTGCGATAAGAGTCTTGTTCTGTCGCGCTCAGGTGGACAGGTAAAATCGTTGCTCATCGAAACACCGTGTGAAACTGTTTTGAAGAAGATTGAAGATTGTCGGTGCGATGGTTTAGATTTGTTCTATCGTTACAAAGTGTGCGTGTTTATGCGTCGTACGATTATTCATATCGTCTTTTGCACGCGTTAATTATCAACGAGCAGTGCAACGAACAATAAATGTGTTTATCCTCGCTATTGTTCTCCATAGTAAATTTCCACATAAAGAGACTATCGTATGTATACTATGTATTTTAATGTAAATATAAAAGTAAAACTGATCGTCGATAAGAGCTTCTTCCAATGGAAAATTCAGTAGAATAATCTCGAATTGCTTCATAGGTAACATCAATCACATTAACTGTCGCAAGCAAAGGATGGCTAACTATTGTATGCTGATTACCGTGATTTAACGTTCGAACCGCCAGTTGTGAGCATAATCAAAATTACGCAATCGTATCTTTATTTCGGTAGAAATCAACTATCCAACTATCGTCCAACTTTCCATATTATTGTCTCTGACTTTATATTAAAAATTCAGCCCAATTAATCATTAGCTGATTAACTGAGTACCATCTTCGAATCAATTGATGTCTCCAATTTCATATTGAAAATTAATCATTAACTGATTCATTGAATACCATCTTGAGATCAATCGGTGTCTCCAATTTTCTATTGAAAATCTAGCCCAATTAATAATTAATTGAATACCGTCTTCAGATAAAAATCCATCAGTCTCCCAAAAGAAATCCGTAGAACTTTCTTCTCTTTTAGCGCAGTACCATCGCTAGTCAGTCAAAAACCGCTATCTCTGACCTCGTGTCGTAAATTCAGCGTAATTAACTATACGAATAGAACAGAATAGAATAGCAAGCGGCTAATTTCGTGCGGCGCGGCTAATTACCAGGTTACAGAACACGGCGCGTGTGGACGCGTGTAACGATTTTGGCGTGGAAACGTTCACGGTGGTCGCATGATCGACGGTTTACCTGTACTTTTATCTAACTGACGATCGTTCGCTTTCTCTGACTGTTACCCTAGTTTCCGATAGATGGTAAAATATATTCGACGTAGAAGGGCTTACTACCTGTGCGTAGCTCTAATCACGTTTTTTACTATATACGAACCGTGTCCCCATGTAAAGGCTGATGTAATATCGGGCCGAACCGATACCAAATTGCGTAATTTGCTATTGAAAATTGGGCCTCGGTTACTTTCTCCATTTTTCTGCTCGTAAATTCTCGGTCACCGCTCTCTTTCTCTCTCTTTTTCTCTCTTTAGGCGAGGATAAAACCTACCTTTCTCGCCTGTCTCGCGTTCCTCGCGAACGCGTCGTTTTCGTCGATCAATCGTGAAATATTATCGTTTTACTACACAACTGTCTCAGTCCTGCACCGATTTCGAGGTTCTTGTTTTGTTGCTCAATTGATTGATCCTGTTTGGTAAACGTCTACGCACAGAAGTCAAGATTGCTTCTGTAAGATGGCTTATGTTAATATCGCGATTACTGTTCGCTGTGTTCTAAGATTTGTGCCAAAGAAACTGTCACGGTATATAAAATACGTAATATTAATATCAATATTAGAATTAATAATAATATTAATTATACATAAATGTAAGGAAACATTACAAAAATATTTGCATAGAAATTCCAAAATTAAGCAATTATATCAGCTCCAATATCTAGAAACCAGCAAAATTTACTTTCTTATTTCTAATTTACAAAAATTACATCCGCGTTTTATCTTACTCTCGCGTATATACAGTTGATATATTTCGAGCCGAGCATTGGTTGCAATCTATCCATCTATCGTTAATCTATAATTCTATGTACGTACGCTGTACATAGCATAACTAGACAATTATCGGATTTCGAATCGTACCTAGAGGGGTTCCAGTCAGCGTATAGTCGTGATCCATAAACTGTCCCCAGGCGATGACCATGACTGTGCCAGCGTGATCGTGATAACCCTCATCGGGATGCATGGTGCGCGACACCACTCGCGATAATGGTAAATCACGGCTAGTTACCGATATTCTAGGCGCTGTTAAACCGTCGGCAAATCGTGGACTCATCAATCTGTCAACGACAAACGAAAATTTGTCATCGTGTGAAATTACGCTCGATATAAGAGGATAGATATTGCTGGTGGATTTTACCTTTGGAAGGGGGATAGCGTGGCGCCCCACGATGGATTCTGTAAATTCGTGCAGAGACCGTCGTTCCTTCGGTATTTTCCCGCTCGACACTCCACGTTGCTTAGGAAAGTTGGACACACCTCGCGGATCAGGGTCTTGGAGGTGTCGATCAGGGGCAGACTCTTCTCGACCTCCCCGTAGCTTAGCCCATATCTGTCTTGTAACAGGATCTTGTAATTTTTTTACTGATGGGACAAATTATACTGATATTTTGTACAGGGTAAGTCCGGGTGAGATGGCTTCATCTTATTATATAGGTTACCAAATTTTCAGGTTTTCTTTAGTAATATATATTGTCATCATTCGTTCGAGCTTAAATTAACTATTTTTTCTTGTTTGTTTACATTTGAGAGATAAATTATGTATAATGTATATGATCGAATAGTCTCAAAAAAAATTTTTTAAATTGAAATAGTTTCAGACCTTTAAATTAGACCCGGATAAGATTAAACCGGTCGTTTATTTTCTTTTTTTTTTTTGTAAATTTGTGATTATTTTCTAATTTTTTCTATTTGTAACATTACAAATTCATGTGTATTTACTTTCACAAATATATCTGTCTCTATAAAAGAAAAGTGGGCCGTCACTCCCCGACTTACCCTACGGATGTTGATGTTAATAAAATTATACTTTTACGAGACAAATATCGCAACCATCGTCATTTATTGGAAATAAATAATGAGAAAGGAAGAAAGAAAATAGAGTAATCTTACGTTTGTGCGAGATTGACGCTGATATCCAGCAGAAGTTCGCCGACCGTGGCCAGATCCTCCGGCCGCCATATTTTGGTCTTGGGTTGCGCCACATCTGCATGAACCGACGAAACGTGCGTGAGCATAGTCGTGAAACAAGCGCAAACACAAGGGGCGCATTAGCCAAGGATGAGCGATACAACGAGCTAGAGGTATAATCGTTTCAAGAACGTGACCGAATCGCGAACTGAACTTTCATAGAAACCAAGTGACACGCTAAATTATATCCCGCGTTAATCGTTACGTGTATCGATTATAATTGATCCAACTTACTCTTAAACCTCGATCACATCTGACTTTATCAAGCTCGACAGATCGCGCGATTAATCGTGACAATGCTCGATTAATTAACACGTTAAGTATCGTGTGTACTTTGTTTATCTTTCCGTTTACGACGTTCGATACAGTTCCGCTGTAAGCAAAACGTAAGATCCAGCATCCCAAGTTAGACAAATTGTTACGAAGAAAATACTGCTGGGGAGAAATATTAGTAAAAACGTGACTAAAAAAGTCTAAATTGTTTCAACCCATTAAAATTATTGTAATACTGTATACTGTATATGTAATAAATAAAAGCAATATTCGTTCCTGTAATCTTAAAGTTTTTCAATTTTTAATATACGTGTACGCGGCCCGAAATGGAAAGATTACTGTCGGTCACCAGTGACTGGCACGACACTTAACGTGTTAACAGAGTTAATTTGTCAGGTAACGATGATTAGAATGCGCACTTTTATATGTTTTAAAATATGCAAAGGACACTTTGTCTCTTTCTTTTGCCTAACTTCAGTCAGTACTCACTGATGCGTTTTCTGGCTTCGATGTAGGCACGATTCACAGCGTCGTAAGTGATGCACGCCTGCGACCCAGTTGCTGGGCTGAAACGAAAACGAATGGGAAATTAACGCGTGTTCCCGATCCTCGAACCGGCTTCTTATCATTCTCCTCTCTGTTTCTTACTTTCGCTCTTCGAGTCATTTCTTTCTTTCTTTTTTTTTTTCTTTTTTTTTTTCTCTCGAGTTAATTACCCAACTACCAGTTTTAGCCTAGTTTCGTTAACCAGACAGCTTCTAACCTGCGTGTCTTAGGTATATTCTGTATCCAAGTAACACGAAACTGTCATATACGAGCCGTGCACCCGCGAAAGGCACGTCAATTGACATATCTCGTTTCTCGCAATGAAATATCATGGCATTGACGTGCCACTCGTGGCTTCTACTTCGAAGGTTGACTCACCTGGCTTTATCAAGCTCGACAGATCGCTCGATTAATCGTCATATTGTTCAATTAATTAATTAATGGAGCAGGTGATCATTAGAATGCAACCATTAGATTTCTGTGTAACTGACGTAAATATGCACATATATAAATTAAAATATAAAAAAATTAAATATAATAAATATAATATAAAATATAAATACATAAAAATTGAAAATATAAATTACTGTTGTAACTTAATTAATTTTGTTTCAATTGACAGTTTATTTACAGTAAGATATCACAGTTAGCTTCACGATAGATTACATTACAAGCGTTCAATATTATAAGTAAGTTTTCAACATGCAATTGTTATCTGTCATTTAATATGACTTTTTAATTTGCCAATGCTATTTATATATATTTTGTCAAAAAATTTCCCCATTATTTCATTATTTAGAGATTGCCAAATCATGTTAATAGCATATCATTGCTTTCGTTAGAGCCATCTAGAAATCGTTTCTGTCAGATGTACTTGCCATATTTCCTGCATTGTCTGTATTAATTTCGACTTATAATTAGAATCCGTTGTCGGAACAAATCTGATTTCAAACGAAATTCAAAATCACAGTCAAACGATGAAATAGACGTGAAAAAAATATTTAATATATATGCTTTTTTTATTATATTTAAATGCACGAAACACGTACAATACGTAAAATAGTAATCACACGTCGAAGCATGCTTCTGCATAGAAATTCCCACTCAAGTGATGATATTTTTCATTTTCCACACGATTTCTTTTGATTTGTTAATGGATCTCCATTCTATTTCTTAATCTTAAATTTTTCTCTGTCATAATATCAATCCAACGTTTTCGAACTTTAATTAGTGCTAAATAGCTACACCTAACTGATAGTTTTTCTGTGACGAAATCCTCATTCCAGAGGATTGAGTCATGCGTTTCTTCGGTATTTCGTCTTAAAATTGTGTTCTTTTTACGGAATTTATCGATTAAAACGAACGCGTTACTGCGAACTTCGTCAACGTTCCTGCACAATTTTCGCGCAAGGAAATCTGCTTGTGCTCGGCAACGTTTTCCCACAGATTATCCTGTCACATTCGTTATTAAATGGAGTAACAGGGCACACGCTGAAAGTATCGGCGAGAATGCACTTGGGGGTCATTCTGAATTTAATTGCAATAGCTACGCAATTTCACGTCGCGCTGGCCAATCTAATAACCACTTAAAACGTGTATCACCACGTTTAATAAGTTATTGTACGCGCCAATTTTCCACGGCTTTTGTAGCCAGTTGATAGAAATATTGCAAAAAGAAAAGAAACGCGAGATTAGGAAACTTAAAGTTTATTAAAGTCGCGGCGATTAGACTCTTACGATGTTTTCCTTTCCGTCGCTTGAAAAATTCGCGAAATTTAAGAGAAGTTTGAAAATATCGTCACTTTGTATAAAGTTTTAACGTATTATTAAACAATATTTAACCGTTTGATAATTTCTTGTTTGCTTCGTTATTTGTGAAATTTACGCGATCGTTGGAGAAAGTCCATAAAATTTAAAAATTTTGGTCTAAATTCGCGTTTATGAAAAGATGAAACGTATCATAGCATACAGATACTTTTTTTTTCTTTTTGTGCAGGTTTAAAGTTATATCGATGACATTAAACAAAATTTTTAAAAATATACATAACAAAAGAATTACGGATTTATTTTAGTGGGAAGTGATTTTTGTATGACATTACGGAACGATCCAATAGATCGCTTCGAATCGACGAGGAAAGATTTTACGAGGAAAACGATCCTTCTTCGTCGATTTTTATATGGCGAAGGTATTTTCATTGCAATCACGGCGTCGCGCGCCGTACGGCCAATCCTGTTAAAAACAATCTCTTTGATATTCACTTGGTTTGGTTACGCTGGATTCGTAAAAGGGAACGACACGTTTAAAACGCGTTCCCGCCCCGTTTCGGCGACTCTTACATGGACTATGCGTGCAACGTATAACGAAATTTACCGAGAGCAATTTTAAGCTGGGTAGAAAGTGATTTAACAGAAGCATTCTAGCGACCTACGTTACATAAATATCATTAAACGTCGTTAAACAATTATATTTCTATGTCAGTCGCATTTTTTCCAAATTCTCTGTCAGTCGTACCCTGTAATTTCATTCGTTGGAAATTGTTGATGTTAATTACAGAAAATGACCCAACGGGAAATTTCTTTCGTGACATAAAGACGTAAAAAATAAAGTGACAAATTACAACAACGTCCAACTACAAAGATTGAAAGGAAAAACAAAGAAAGGGACAAGGAGAAGGCATAGGATTCTTTCTATAATAAATAGCAAGGAAATGCACGTTCATAGAACGTAAATAGTAAAATCATTATATATATATAATATTATAATAATGTAATTTTTTTATTTATGTTCTATGAACGTTCATTTCCTGTATAATATATAATATTCTATATATATTATATTATTATTCCGTATTACGAAATATTCATTGTCGACGTAACGAAACCAGGAACACGATCTTCGTGTTGCACAAGCTATAGATTTCCCATTTCATTCAATATCAGCTGACAAGGTATCGCTATACAAGGCTGAATCGTAACGGTAGTATCGATAACCGAAACGATATTTTTCACGTATTGCTCTAGTCGACAAAAATTCTGTCACTCTCGTTATATCATTGTGCCTGCGTTATGTCACTGCCACTGTTAAAACGTTCACTGCTCTCTGTGTCACACGAGACGGAAAAAATTGAGAGCTAGAAGTCGAACTTGTAAGTGGTATTATCTTATGGTTGTTATTAAATCGCGAGTATTCAATCCTTAACTAGTCCCGGAGAGTCAATACCGTGTGTGAAAATAAAAATTCTTCATTTTTAAAACCATTTCTAAAAAAAAAATGGAAGAAAGTATCTAGTATCTAGTATCTATGTACAAAATCTAGTTTATCGTTTCTCGATTTTCGAATTAAAATGAAAAATTATAATATTGAATTTAATATAAAAATTAATGTAATACTGAGTTGGCTAAAAAATAATTACGTTTTTTTTTCCTATAGAATGTAACTAAATTCATTTTAATTTACAAATTCATTGTGTGATCTGATATCTGAAGAAAGAACATTTTCGTCATATGTTGTACTACTTTCGAAAAATAAAAAAAAAAAAAAAAAAAAGGAACGCTGTGCAAGCTCATAAAAGATTATTTGATGGTGAAGAAACCTTCAACTACGAAACTATCAGAATTGGTTTGCTAGATTTCACTATTGACGAGGATATCAAATCTTGGAATTTCGTTCAAAAAAAATAAAAAGTTGCCCAAAAGAATGGCAAAAGACAATGGAACAAAAATGGTCAATACATTGTCTAACAAAGGTTTTTTTGCGAAAAAGGAAAAACGCAGTTACTTTTTGTCCAATCTAATGTATCTCGAATCAAATTTAGAAGGATGAAAGTTCTAAAAATGTTAGTTCATCATCGATATTCGACAAAATATTGGGACACTGTCGCGATGTCGTTATTAATAGTTATAGAGCATCGTACCGTGGAAACGTGGAAAATTCTCGGGGAAAATTCTCGTTGTCCCGTGACGGCGATATCTTGCGAAAATATTCGAGTCGCGTGATCGCACGTCGATCTGGCTTTCACCGAGGTTAAGCGAGTGCAAGTGTAACGCACAAATACATACAGATCTTGCGTTGCGTTTTCAGCCGTGAGCCATTATATCTTGTCCCCGGGCGGCTTCTTTCTTCTTTGGACAAACGTACGGATTCCAATATTGCAGATACAATGCACACATCGTGTCGTTTACGCGTGAACGAATTGTGAACAGACAGCGTACAATCTGAACATTCGCAGATAACATTATGGCCTTGGAGTCCGACGTGATTGAAATCTCGACGATTTTCAATGATTGTCCATTAAAAAGTTTCAAAATTCTTTCTCTCTTTAGTGAATTTCTTTAATGAAAATCGACACAACTTTACAAAAATCGACAGAACCTTTAATAAAAGTCGATCGATGAATTACTGTATATTTTTTCATCCATTAAAAAACTACAATTCATTGAGAAATTCATTCAGAATTTCCTTTTTCCTTAATAAATTGTAAATGTGATTGATCAGAAAAATATTTCATAACTCGTTCAGAACAACTACTATTGAAAACTGATCGATATATATTTTTTCATCTACAGGGCTAAAATTCGACGATTTATTCGGAATTTTCTTTTCGGAGTAGCAACTCCTATCGAAACCTAATGGACTGCTAAAATTTTTATGAAAAAGTCACACTTTCGAGAATATAATTTAAAAAAAAAATGGAATCTTGGTAAAAAATTGTTTGTGTCGTGGTATATATAAATATTATAAAAAAAAACATTGTATTTCGCATCGTATATTCCTATCATGCGCACTCTCTGCAGAAAGATTCCTACAAACGCATGAAAATTCGCAAAGACCATCATTAATGCATCATGCTACATTTATTCGGACGAGAGTTTTCATTATCCAAGAAAAGAATTCTAAAAAAAAAGAGAGAGACCAAAGATTAGAAGCTTTCATCTTCGAGAAAGGCTGCAGAGTAAATTTCTCAAACAGCAAATAAAATACATCATGCTATCAGATAACAGCACGTTGCATGAAACTTTCTAATTATCCTCGTTAGGACTTTGAACGTGCTGGATCGTTGCTCCCCTTTATCCCGAGCAGATCTGTCGTGTTTTATTAGCGGTCGTTCGTAAAAGCATCACGAGCAGCCGTGACGATTATTTTTCTTTTTCTTTTTTCTCTTCCTCTTCTTCTTTTCGCGATCGGAAGATTTAATCGTGACTACACGAGCCGTCCGACAATCACCGGTTCGTTCACTGACGTTCGCTCTTATGGCTGCAACGGGCCACGCGCATCTCGAATCTCGTAATTTGCGGGGGAAACGATGCAATCGCATTATGCCTCGTTAGAACTGACAGAATCATGCTCTCTGTCGCGGCATCTGCAACGTCCCGTGAATCTTCGTCCAGAAATGGGATTAATAAATCGATTTCTTGCGTTAGGCAAGGTGTTCGCGGAGCAACAAACACCTTCTTCAACGATTTGTACGTCGTTATGTTCGTAGGTAATGCGAGTTTCAATGGAGGGATGTTCACTCCTCCTCCGGTAGAAATCGGTCGTAATTCTTCCAGTTGTTTTCCAAGCCCGTTGAGCAACAGCTCATCTAAATGTTCCAAATATTTCGGTTCCAAATATTTATTTGGAGCTTTGCAAAATTGTGTGATCCAAGCGAAATGTATATAAATAAGAAATATATATTAATAAAAAATAATATCGAATTTAAACGAATCCTTGGGATTCTTTTATTACTTTCGTAGCCAGGGTATTAAAAAATAGAATTCAAACGAAATGAAAATTTTGTCAACGTTCGCCCGATAAAAACTCGAAGCTTCAAAAAAGAAAACTGGTTCTCTCGGTACTAAAATTTTGGAACCTCTTGTAGTTAATAATATCAATTTGGTATTGTAAGTTTGCTTTTCAGAATTTTACGATTTTATATCAAACAGGGTAATCAAACTATTTGTAATTTGTAAAATCTACTTATAAAACTTATTACATAATTATTTTATATTATTATATAATTATATTATATATAATTATTTTATATTATTATATATTATATATATTTATTATATTATATATAATCATTTTATATTATTATATATTATATATCATATATTATATAATTATATTATATATAATTTTTTTTCATTTGTTGTCCCGTAAGATTTGTAATATTAATAGTAATGTCAGCAGAATTTTAATCTGTATATTCGTAAAATTTGATTACCACGATTTTTTCTCGGGTAATTGTTAATCAGATTCATATTGTTCAATGGAATATAATTTGTCATACAGTCTGAAGCTGCTCATACAATCTATACAATACGAGCATTGTTGCTATAGATACTCCTGTACATTTTCTTGTACGACATATTAATTACAAAATATTTTCATTTCCATGAATATCAAGAAACTAGCATAGTAGAATTATCATACAGCTATCGAAATTCCCTCGACCCCGATTTTGTATTATAAAAACACCACGACCATTCTTTGTATTATAATCGGTAGCTATAAAATTGATCAACAATTTCTGCTTCCTCGTTATCGACTTCCTATTAATAATTCATCGACCAGAGATCGTTGTATCTCCGTAGAGGGATAGACGAGTCTGGCCTCTATAATTATCATCAATGACGCAGGAACTTTATCTCTTCGTCCGACAATTTCACAGTCATTTCTACTTCTTCGTCGACCTCCCCTTCGACGACCTCCATCTTTCTCGGTTTCTTAAAATGTCAAGAATCGCCGTGTAGCTCTATATTTCGTTCCAAGGTTCTGTAACTGGTGGTTACAACAGTCCTCCATTGTCTTATCCGCGTTGATAAACAAAAGAAGATCAGGTTTTTCATGGCGTGTAACCGTGCTCTCTCATCACGTGTTCTCACGAAGGAATCAACTTTTATCTCAGTATATTCAGATAACGTCTTGGATATTTTATATATATATATTTTTTTTTTTTTTTCACGTTATACGCATTATGTGATAGAATTTGAGATTCGTTGCAAGTCGTATTAGGAGCTTTAAAATTAAATAACTCTAAATAAATGTCATGGTCTTCGAAGTTCAATAATACCTTCTTTAATCGATTTTAAATCGATTTACACGATAATCATCGAACATTATCTCAACGAGTCGGTGAAAGTGCCACCATCTGAACACTGGACAAAATTTCCTGCTTTTTTTAGATCTCGACAGAGATCTTTTTTCAATTGTTACGTAGAATCGTGCCTTAATTCGGCCAGCCCCGAAGCGAAAGATATGTAATTACACGTTGCACGTGCTTTTTACATGTCCAACGATCGATACGAGGAAAATATGGCGAAATAATGAGGTCACCGGCGGCGATCGTTAACTCAGTGCCGATAAATTGCTGAATTTAATATCGAGTTGTGATTAAGATTGTAATTAGTCGAGGGGACGTGCAAAAATTGCAATATTACATTATGCCAAAAGACACGCGACTTGTTCTTTTTCTTTCAATTAAATGGTAATTTTATTGGACATAAAATGAATGTGGTTTGCCCGAGTTATGTTTCTTCAATCGTACGTTTTTCTTTCTTTTTTTTTTTCTTTTTTTAATTTTGTTTCGTATCAATTATTTCAATTATATATTTATATATTTCTATGCTACATAATATTATCAGTAGCGTTTCGAGCTACGTTCATTTGTTTTGAAAAATAATTTGCGATTAAATCATATTGAATTGTACTTCGAATGGCGCGAAAGCTGAATTGGCTATAAAATTTTTTAACGTTAAAGTAAATAAAAACACATATAATATTTATACGTAGTAAAAGGACACTGAAAGTGAAACTAGATTGAACTATACTAATTTATGAAGTGTGACATTATTTATAAAAACCGAAAATATTCTGCTAAATATTTATTGGAAATTCTATTCACAAACAAGAGCATGCTCATCTTCACAATTTAAAACAATAAACTTCGAAATCTGGTTCTCGCCAAAAGCACGTAATCTTAATTCGTCGAAACGTCGAGAAACATCTTATAGCGATAAACGTTCCTCGAGCCCTCGAGAGAACATGTCGTAACAGGCTAATATAGATACGTACACGGAGCAGAGAGGTTAATAAATCAACTGCAAAAGAATTTTCGCCGACGGTGATTCACTTGAGTTTACCTTACTACGTACGTACAGTGTGTAACAAAAATAAATGAACATTAATGTTTCGGATGTAATATCTAAGATCTAAACCGGCTATGTTGGCGAATTGAAAACAATAGTCACAATAGTCATAATATGCACCAAATAAACGCGTTACTATAATAATTATTATTTGTAATCACATACATTTGGCTTGTTACAAAAATAAGTAAACATAGTTTTCTAACTTTCTTTCCTCTTTATTATATTATCTTAGCAAAATTTTGTCAAATATCTACTTTAGACATTATTCACAATTGAATTTTGTTGAGTTTTCGTCCTCGTTTACGAAACTCTTAGTAATTCTATATTCTTTACTTCTTTTTTTAAATTCGTATCGTAGAATAAGAAATAAGCGTTCAGCCAACGAGAAACGTCGTTTGATTATCATCAGAATGCAAAATGATAATAAATTGCTAGAATTCAGTAAAACGCCAGCCACCATTTATAAAATATTACCTGCGTACAACAAAAATACAATGCAAATTATCTAATCCAGAAAATTTCAAGGTGACAAACGAACGATTAGATAATAATAGTTAATTTGTCAATATCGAACTCGCTTCATTCCGTCCCGACAAACACACTCAGAAATTGCAGCCTGAAGGAAAATTTTTCACCTCCTACTCGAACAATCAGGCAGCGATTGCACATTGGAACATTTGCTACTAAACTGTTAAACTAAAGATTTAATGATTATTTATTTACTTTTGTCACTTACTCATTCATTCAAAAATTCTCAGCGCTTATGTTTAAATATCTGTGAATATCAATCGTCGATTGCGATTAATTCCTTTTATGTTAAGTAAATCTGTACTCAATCACACAAGATCAAAAATTTCCCATAAAAAAAAAAAAAAAAAAAAAAAATATACGTATACGTTTCTGTTAAATCATCGAAGTGTTCACTTATTTTTGTCGCATACTGTACGTACGTACAAGGAAACAACCTCCCGGAATCAAAGCGGAATCGACGGATTGCGTGTCGCGTGCACGTGTTATTTACAATGGTATTAACATCACTTACAACGAGCCACGGAGCAAATTGTAGGTGTAGTCGAAGACGTTGGTCCTTCCTGGCCCGTTGAGGATCAACGCGCAGTCATCGCCGTTTGCGTAAACCTCGAGCGGCTGATATTGCAGGCCGTCGCAGCTATCGTTGTTTCGCCAGGTCGCCAGTAGCAGCAGCAGCCCGATTATCGCGGATCGTGTCCGCCCTATCACGGATCTGCAACAACGTAACAGCGACGATTATCTGCCCTTCCGGGCGTCGGAGTTATATCGCGAGCCGATCGCGCCCGAATATTCCACTCTCGCGTAGCCCAGATCTCGTTGCGGCTTTCGCATTACGCTCTTCTTCGATCGCATATTCGCGTAGATTTAGATTTAATATGTATTACAACACGTTCCGTGCCGCGTGAGAATTTTCATTGCGAGGCAAAGAAATTTTTAAAAATTCGTCATAAAGTTATTTGTCATCTTAGTAATATGTATACCAAGTTTGTCATTTTTTTTTCCCCCGACTGTCTGCCAAGATCAACTGAATTCGGTAAAAAGACGCTGTAAAATTCGTTATCGAAATAACGTTAAACTAGATATTACTTAGACTGGTATTTAATATTATTGCATAGTATTATATAATTTATATAATAAATTGCTATCGTTTAATATTATATATTATTATCTAGCACATAAAAAATAATACCTTAAAATTAAATTTATTGCTTTGTTTTGCAATGCATCTTAAATTCTAGACAATTTTCTTGATAATTATAGTATTTGCATTAATAGTGGAAAGTGATCAAAAATCAGCTCGGCACGGAACGTGTTAAATTAATTAATATTAGATGGTCTTGTTGATCTTGATCGACGGTAATTTGATCTCGAGCCTGATTGATTTGATACCAAGCAGACCAAGATGAAATTTTCTGCGAGGATTTCGAATTTTGGGCTTTAATTAAATGTGTAAGTAGGTGAGAATTTTTAGATGGAAAATTGATGGTTAAACTGTGAGAAATGTTGGATTCTAGTACGTATCTTGGACATAAATCACGCCATCGGTAGAGATACTCGCAGCAACAGGAGCGACAGACAAATAGGCAGCTGAGTAGATTAGCTATTTGTAGCGTGGTAATAGAATCTAATTCCAAGGTAGATATCTAAGTCCTTACATCTAAATTGCTACGTTCAACGCGCCTTTGCTTCAACTCGACGAGATGAAACGGAGATAAATTTTCCAAATTTTCCGTAATTCAATCCAAATTGTACGAAACTCTTGTTGTTAAGTGTTGTCAAAGTTAGGAAGGAAACAAATTTTATCAATAAATATCATTTCCATATTGAATTGTATGTATTTGCTCATATTTATCAATATGTTCATTACGTTTATCAATAAATATCATTTTCATATTCGTGCAAATACGGGAAACTAAATTCATATAATTGAAAATTATAGCGCATCGTTCGAGTGAAACAGCGGCGGAGTTGCATGTTGATGTATGACGTTTGGCTCGAGCCACGATGTCTTTATGTCTTCGTTTATATCTTTTCTTCGCAATGGATTGCCGTTATCAAATTAAAGCTCAAATTATTATCAAACCCATCGATAAGAAACAAAATTACGACTCTTTAATTGTTGGTGACGCAAAGTTAATTATTTTACGCAGAACAGAATTTTCCGAAAGCAAATGTTCTTCAAACGTCCTCGAACGTGTCTCTCTCTTCGTTTCGAAAACACCTGTGTCATAAATATTTTATGAAATTCCTCGTCATGGCACGGAGAGCAAGATTGCCAAAGTGCGAGTATACGTATTTATTTATTACTTATGCGAGCAGTTTCTTCACTCTGAATTCACGCATCGTCGAAAATGAACGGGTACGTGTTCGTTCAGATAAAATACAAAAGAAGAATGATCTTGACGATTTCATTTCGTACGAAACTCTAACGACTCTTCGAATCTTGCGAAAGCGGTTGTTTCGAAATGTTTGTTTCTCGAAATTGATCGAGATCAGCGCGAGGAAATCACGTTATGTATAAATTCACCAGCGTATTTATGCATTTGTTAATTACTATCGCTGCGAACGGAAAGGAAAAAAAAGAGGAAATATAGATTGTATCATTTTGGCCTGATTGTTCTATTTTTCCTTCCTTTCCATTTTTCTACCGCTTCGAATAATAATAACGAACAACCTGAATTTTTAAATTAAGTAAACTGTTGCCTGATCCATAGCGTTGGCTAATCAATAGCCATTCTAATTAATATCTCCTTCGGGAAAAATTATCAAACGCACATTTCGCTGCTCGCCTCTCGATCCATTTTTGAGAAATTTTTTAGAGTTACGCGTGACATTTACTGTTCAAGGCAAAATTAGTGTTTTTCTCCAAATTATCGTAAAAGGTCCAATACTTTCGCACGCCTGTGTATATCGATCTCAATATACACGATCGATCACAAAGTAATGTTGCGGTGTATCCCATTAATCCCCATAAACGGGCGAGTGAAACGCGCGACGTTAGCGATCTCTCGCTAACGAAACGAACTGAAATTTCATCCAAGCTTATTATTCGACACGTTCGACAAGTCGACCAACACCCAGACAGACGTTTCAACCCGAGCTGGTAATTGTCGCGGTTAATAAAATAAAAGGTGAACGGCCTCGGATTAACTCTCGATCTCGATATACCGCGTACATGAATAATTTTCCGCGAAAGCCGCGGGAAAATATCACTCGATTACACAGTTACGCGATCGCGCGTGTACCTACACGATCGCAATAATAAATCGACAATCGATCGCCTCCACATTTTACGTGGATATACAATTTACGACATAATATTCTCTCGAGATTGCGACAAAACCAACGACACTCCGATGCATTTAACATTTGCGTCCGTCTTGCGATGAAAATTGCTAATTTGTTTCTTTTCTTCGTCTTTGATTTTCTAATGCAGATAGGCACGATTATTCGCATTTACAATGCGAGAAAAAATATTATTGTAATTTAGAAATTAGTTAGGCGAATGAGTATTTTCTTCTTTATTGAAATGGAAAACGAGAGAAAATATTTGTGGGGGAATGATGGAAGGTGCAAACATATTATGGGTACTCGCAAGTAATGTTTCTTTGATACTGTACAAAAGTTTATTTTATTTAAGTGTTAATACAGTAGTAATCTATAATAAGCAGACTAAATGTCAATATATTTAACTAGAATATAGGTTGCGTCGTAATAAATTAAATTATTGTCGCTGGCTGGCAATGTTTATCAAAATTTGAAAAAAAACAACGTTACTTATGGGTATCCCTAACACGCAAAGAATTAGTTCAGAACACGAAGATTCGTCTAGAAAAAAAATTGAAACATAAAAGTGGAAGTCAGTATTTATACACATTCTTCGAGAAAGTTGCAACCTTTTACTCAGTAATTAGCTTAAAATTAAATTAAAAAAAATTCAATTTAGGCACATTTGGCATTTTTCATTTTCTTTGTCGGAAAATAATTACTCAGAACATATTTTTCTCGCGTCTCTCGTGATTATTTGTTTTTCACTCCTTTGTTTGTCCTCATTCTCAATGCTTCTCAAAAAAAAAGAAAAACTGTCGCGCGTCTGCTTCACGTGACGAGGAATCTCTGTCATCCTGCTCCTTCGTTTCTCTAATTGTAAGAAACTGACAGGCGGAAAAAAGTGGCGAAAGTGAGACAAGCCGCGAATTCGCGAGATTCTAGACTAATCCGTAACGGCAATGCACCGTACGGTACGTGTTTGATTTATGGTGTTTCACGAGGGATTCCTCGAATGGTACACAGGGCCACCACCACGGTGTAGGTTGAAGTCATTGACTGAAGGCATTCATCCCGATCGGGAGGGAACAGGCCTTATGAAATCGAACGCGTCGCGACTAGTTTTATGTATCGTTTCATACGTGAGCGGAGTCACGCGAGCTGACCAGAAAGCAAAGAAACCGAAGGCGTTTCGAATATTTCTCTTATGCGATTAGTACGTGCTGCGTTCTACGTTCCTCGGGCGTACGAACGAAGATGCGCCTAGAAATTTTTGTTTTCTGGCAAAACAGCTGGAAATGTCTCGAACTCTCTACTTTTAGATATTAGAAATTAATATCAGTAAATTGACCAAAAAGTAACTGCCTTTTTTTGGTATGCAAATGAAAGGCGAATCTCTCGTGAAGAACAAAAATTTTATTAATATTGACCACTACCTTTTTATATAATTGTTCGATATTAAATATATTAAATATATTAAATACACATATTGTTATCAAATATATTAAATATATTGATCGATTGCCATTGCCATCTTTTGCCATCTTTCAGGCAACTTTGTGACATCGCGTTTGAAAAAGTTTTCATTTTATTTAGAGAAAAAGTTCCCTAAGAAATTTAGCACGCCAATTCTGACAGTTGCACGGTGTTTTTTTTTTTTTTTTTCTCTAAGAAGTACTACAGGAAAAAATAACGAAATGGTTCCTTTTTAATTGTTCCATTTTATGGAAATGTTCCTTTCGAAAATGTTTGATTTCCCATTTGGAAATATTCCACTTTTATTTTCACAATTGTTAACGAGATCGTGTATTCTCTTTTTCCAAAACAAGCTTGAACAACTCAGCTACGAGATTACAGAATGAATTTGCAACTTGGAATGAAGTTAGTTGCAGTTTAAGAAATACATATACATATCCATCTATAATAGAAAAAAATAATTGCTTCTGGCAATTGTTTTTTGGCCAACCCAATGGTACTCACGTAACTTTTCATTTTGAAACAGTATTAACATCCTTAATTTGATTTTCGAATTATTGCGACATTCTTGATTTAATTTTTGTTCAGTTTCATTCTCTTCTTCAAATTTCTTGCAGATGCATAAACATCCACGGCGTAATCATTAATTAGATGTAGAGATTTTATCTTTGTGTCAAACAAATTGCACGGCAAATTCCTTTACACTTGAAAATTATTCTTACCATTTCTCTTTGCGTCTCGTACGGAGAAATGCAAATGCTGTCGCGACAAGAATTGCGTGAATTGGCCCAACATTCTAACCGCGTAACGCCGAGAAATCGTACCGTGCCGGAAATCGGCGAAAGCTGAAAGGACGAGAAGAAATGGCCTCGAAAAAAAAAATACGAAACCGCGGGCATTTGAATCGTAACGAGAGTTACGTGCGCCGTAATCAAACGGCGCCGGTTTGATATTAATAAAATACTTCGACATTACATAATCTCTGTAATAGGTATCTCGTTTATATGCTCCACCGTAATCGCGTAACAAGTCGAGAAATTATTTGCTCTGTGGAGAACGCGTAATCGATCGAATTGATCGTTGAATATTCATCGAAATACAAAGAATTACGCTTGCTGAAAAAATAATATTTTACATTTGGCTTGGGACGTAAAATAAATTCTTTTTAGTGAAAATATCGAGTAACGAACAAATACAGTAACGGTGATTCAAAATTAATTTGAGAACGTATAACTCATCAAAAATTCAGCTACGTTTAATACAAACTTTATGACAACTTCTAGTTGGAAAACTAGAACCAGTAGATGTAACTTGTCACGATTATTTCTGTGAATTTCGGACCGTGAAATTTCGATGAAAGACACGCGTCAAACGCGATTTCTCCTTTCGAATACATGTAGATTTAGAAATCTGATCGACTACACTTCCTCCATTCTTCAAATCTGTAACTTCTCTCTCTCTCTCCCTCTCTGTCCCGCTATTCGATCACCATACCGTTCTAATCTCCCACAATCAGTGATTATCAACTCCCACGTTGGCCAGCTTTATGCGTTCGTGAGAAATTTATAGCTCAGCAATGAAAATTCCATTTCCGTGGTTACGTTCGTAAAAAAATAAGATTACATGGGCACGCATAAAAAAACGCTATGCTTCTTTCCAATTTCCTCGATTTCATTTTTTCGAATAACGACAGCGAAATCCATCGTGACGTGCGAGCTTCGTTGCGGATTCATTGGAAATGATAAACTGTGATAAATTGCAAATCGCAAACGTGCGAAAATTTTTACTTCACGCTTCCTCGAACATGCCCTCCCACGTATATTACACGTTCGCCACAATACGTCGGACAAATATTCGCGGTGAAAGTGCGTGAACGCGCTCGCGCCAAATTTTACTCGCGCACCGATTGATGAAAAACGTCGATCGGTGTTGATAACATTGTCGGGATATTACGGGGGGTATGAAGGGGGAGGGGGGGGAAGAGGGAAGGGGTGTCCGATCGGAATAAAGATCGCGGATTACTTTCTCGCTGCGTCTGCCGCAGTATTCTCCTTTCACTTTCCTCGCAACGAGTCCGATGCAACGACTGATTGAATCCAATCTCGCGATGCGCTCTCCACTCGATCGGATTATGTCCCGGGCCCCGGTGTCGACCGTTTTCCCCCGTCGGATAACGTAATTCGTAAAATCGATCCTCGCGGATCGATCGGCTACGAATGAGAAAGCGAACAACTTGAAGGACACGCGGCTTGAAGGAAGAGACGCGTATCCTTTGAATTTAGCATTTGAATTAGGAATCCCAATGGGTACAGACGTTGCCATTGTGCTTGCAATTCTCGATGAGTATCACCGACAACAGTAATTTAATTTATAATTAATTAAATGTTAATTTAAATTAAATGTAATTTTATATTTTTAAAAATATAAAGGAAATAATTGCAATAAATGTAAGTATAAATATTAATATTATGCCTGTATCGATATTGTTGTGAATATTATATAAATGAATATTAATTTAAATTAAATTAAATTAAATGTAATTTTGTATCTTTAAAAATATAAAGGAAATAATTGCAATAAATGTAAGTATAAATATTAATATTATGCCTGTATCGATATTGTTGTGAATATTATATAATTGAATATTAATTTAAATTAAATTAAATTAAATGTAATTTTGTATCTTTAAAAATATAAAGGAAATAATTGCAATAAATGTAAGTATAAATATTAATATTATGCCTGTATCGATATTATTGTAAATATTATATAAATGAATGTTAATTTAAATTAAATTAAATTAAATGTAATTTTATATTTTTAAAAATACAAAAGAAATAATTGCAATAAATGCAAGTACAAATATTAATATCATGCTTGTATTAATATTATTGTAAATATTAAACGTGACATCATATTAATATTGTACAAATGTTATTATTATATATAATAATATTGTGTAACGTTATAAATATTACAACAAATTTATGATACGATGAAAAAGCGCAAGAGTCTTCGAATCTAAATTTCTATGAAAAATCACAAATTCGTCATTTTGGCCATTCTGGTAATTCCATTATCATTTAATTTTGATTAACTTTACATTATCTCCTCGTGGTGGCGGTCATTTTATCTATTACTACATATTATGTTATCGTACTTTCCTTCGACTTCAATGAACACAGAATTAAAAAAATGAAAATTGGAGCGATCCTTTGAATCGGGGAGCTGGCCGCCAACCGTAATAATGAATTACGACAGAATACACTTTTCGAGAGAGACTCACCTCGTGGTCGTTCTTGCGTTCTCGAGTTCTCGTTTCTTTTATGCGAGCGTTGGGAAACGCAATGCCTCAAACATGGATGCGCCGAGTGTATACGGTCGTTAGTTTCCACGAATGGTAATTGTGAAGCGCACGGTAGCCCATTAAACGGCGTTTTGTTTGAAGATTTCAAGTTAGATACGGTTACAAGAGATTACATCATCATTACACCGGTCTCTCGGATGTTCATTACTGTCAGAAATATATCAATCCTCCCTTTCAACTGTGAATCGAGTTGCTTTCTCGCGATTATTCTCCGGAGGAAGGATCCTTTTAATAATCTGACGATCACAGATCGTTTTACAAATGATTGAGAACGAACGCTAAAAGGAAGAAACGGGGGAAGTATGTGTGTTCAAAATGTGTGAGTTGTTCCTCGTAAGTGTACGTTGATTAATTTTCTTGCCTTTAGCTTTTGAACTCTGTCTCACTGTTTATTTCCTATTTCGTTAGCCTAAATTTGATTTCCCAATGGTCTTTTAAATGGAAAGAATTTTTTTTAATTATTGAACTACTAATTTTTAATGTACAGTTAGTAACTGATAATTATAATTAAAGTGACGAAATGAAAATAGCGATTATATGAAATATTCAATTTTCAATGAGCCATACTTGACTCCTTATTGTTAGAAATCTTAAAAAAAATTTAGATAAAAATTTCTACAAACAAAATTTTCGTTTAGATAAAGATTCCTATAGAAACATAATCGTGTTTCTATTTAAGAACAAATCGGTGTTTATAAACCAAAGAGTCTGATAAGTTTCGATATCGATATTCTAAATCGTTCAACCACAAGTAATAATGGCACAAAGAAACCAAAAGAAGAAAAAGGAAAAATAGTCTTCCTAATAACAATAATCGCAACAAATCTGTTAGTGACGGAGCAGTGTTAACAGTAGTTTACCTGAGCATTCTGCGTCCACGTGCTCCACGTTGCTGGCCGATCTTCGGCAGACCGATTCGAGCAGATGCTCGACGTTCAAGGATGAACCGAAGAACGCGTACAACACTCTCGGCGCACTTCTCCTCCAGCCACGAATTCCCGACGAGTTCTTCGCGAAACGAACGAAAGAAAAAAAAATGCAAAGTACCAAGTACCACCAAGTACCAAGTGATCGAAGTGGAATATTTCGAAGAGAAAAGGGAAGAGAGTCGTGGTCGAAACGACGAATTCTATAGTGTCTTCTCTGTGTCAGACACGAGTTCGACTAATTCACCACTGTGTCAGACGATACAACGGCAGTGGATAGCCAGCCCACTTCTACTGGAGAAATTCGGTCGCTCTGGCCGTTGTTAGTTAGTCAGTGACTAGTCAGACTGACACTGGATGTGCTCGGTGTCGAGTGATTGTTGGTTAGAGGCTCACTGACCGTGTGTCTCATATAATGCGGTAACCTCACTCGACGCGTGTGCTCGTGTAGTTCTTTATCGACTACGTGTACACGGTGCTGTGGGCACGTGGTGGTGGAAAAGCTCCCCAAAAGCGGTGGCTGGCTGAACAGCCAAGAGGTAGGAAGAGGGCGAGAGAGGGCCGATGGAAGTTACACTTGGTCTCTCGAGGGGACTAACAACCTCCAGGTGAGAGAGAACACCGGGAGACAGTCTGGTTAAGCCTGGCTGAAAAAGAAAAAGAAAGAAGAGGAAATAGGGGCAAAGAGAGCGAGATAGAGTGAGGAGGAGGGAGGAGGAAAAGGCGGTGGAGGAGGAGAAGGAGGAGGCGTAGACTCCCGTCCACGTTTGACTTTCCTTTCTCTAAACGAGCCGCCGGCTGCTGCCCTCGATTCCAGACGTCGATTGTGTCTCCGCGCTCTCCGAAATATGTAACGTACTCGAGAGAGTCGCCACCCGATCGCCGCGATTCATCTATGATCGTCAAGACAGGCGTCTCGTCTCGTTCTTGCAGACTCTCTCGTTCCTTCAGATTCAATTCTCTTCCGTAGAGTTGTCGAATTCGGTAAAATGGGGGGGGGGGTAAGATTGAATCGAGATGAGTTGACGTCGCGTGAAATTTATCTGGATAGGAAATTTAAATTTTCCTAATCGAATTTGTCGTACGATGACTATCGATCATATTGTATTTAACCTCTTGCGCTGGGATAACGTGCCACGCACGTCGACAATTTTTTCTACCAAAATTGCAACATTTCCTCAGTTTTAAGTATGTTTAAGTAACCTAACCCAGACAAAACAAATAATAAATTTATTACTTCTCAGTAATTTCTATCCAGTCATATCGTGCCGGCGAGTTCAGAAGAAAAAGAAAGCGACGAATTGTTGTATATGGTTTGGTCACTCGTTATGGTCCGCAACGCATCTGAATTTGGACAGAGCGTAGAGAAATTATTTAACTCTAGCCCCTTAATATTCCTTCATTTTGGATTCGTTAGGTCACGTAGAAGGCCGATGGAAAGACCGCAGGAAGTGAAATTGTATGCCGTTTAGTACGAATTTTCGTTTCCAAATCTCTATTAGCAAACGAGATGGACGTTTTCTCTGGAATGAGATATGTAACGAGAGATAGGATGATAGGAAAACGCCTTCAGGAGTGATACGCGAAATCGAGAGGTATAAAGTCCTTTACGAGGGAGTTTTACAGCCTGACGCCATTCGGGCGTTTCAAAAGGACATTCGATTTTCGTTATGTAAGAGAGGCGCGCGTACCGTGCTTATAAGCTTTGTTGCGTAAGGTTATGAAAGTCGTGAGAATTTGAACAGCGAACGGAATATTGTAATTGATTGTGTAAGCCGGCCAGATACTTCGACGATAAACGCAAGTCGTTTTATCGGTTAGTCACATTTTATTTGAAAGTAATTGACCTTGTGATCGCTTCGACTTTGCGATCGTGCGAGTTAATAACGTGAATTTTGGCTGTCAAAACAGGGGCTCGAGAAGAGATGATATTGACCATGAAAAAATTCGACGTTTGAAAATATATTTCACGAAATATTCATAAGAGATGAATTCAAATTTTGGACGAATCAGTTTTAATTTTAGAACTTTCTCGATCTTTTGTTTAGTTTCAAGCTCAGTTGAAATTCAAATAAAATTTGGAAGTAGTAGATATGTTAATTTAAGAGATAACAATTAGAATAAATTAAATTCAATAGAGCGGGCTTTGATCGATCTAGCTGGTAAAAAATCGCACCATTGAAAGGTTTGCAACTGGATTTGCAATTTTTCTACACCTGAAAATTCAAAATTCACGCGAATCCTTAACCTCTTGCGTTGGAGTGACGTGCCACGCACGTCGAGAATTTTTTCTCTTCCAAAATTGCAATGTTTCCTCAGTTTTAAGTATATTTAAGTAACTCAGACAATAAATAATAATAAATTTATCACTTCTCAATAATTTCTATCCAATCGATATCATATCGACGAGTTCAAAAAGAAAGACGAATTATTGTATACGCTTTGGTCACTCGTTATGGTCCGCAATCAGTTGCCAGCGCAGGTGGTTGAAACTCTAGTAAATATATTTTATAGAAAAAAAAAAGAAAATAAAATTCGCAACATATCGTAATTAAACGTCGAAATAATTTTACATTATAAAAAGAGTCTCGTTCTCGTTGCTGGCACTTTGGCGAGAGAATCAACGATAGAAAGAACTCGATAATTCGCAATTATCGAAGTATCTGTCCAACGTGCAAATTCGACAGCTTTGGAAACACTATAGTTTCTCTCTGTTGATTCGACGAGCTTCTGCGAAAAAAATGTTCGAACTCTCTTACCCCGTGATAAACGTGTGTCGATCTCGATGGCGCAAGTATCGCCGGGTATTATTGGTTTCTGCGTCGATTTAGATCACGGCGTGGTGAAAAAATCACTTGATTAATCAGAGGACTCTGTGGGATTTCGCGGCTAGGCGTGCATTAGACGGCGCTATTGCGAATCATAGAAAGCGACGTGACGAGTACAAATTGTAAACGATGCCTCGCCGTGGATCATCGAATACCAGCCACGATCAATCAGACGGTAACAACGAAAGCGAGTCGGACGTTGTCATTTGCACGAGCGAATTGCCAGGCAAATTCACCGCGACCGGATCACACGGCCACTTGTTCTCTTTCTTTTTTTTCTTCTTTTTAATTTTTGTATTACGAGCGAAAACGCTTCCTTCTTCCGGATTGTTGTCACGACTGAATTTAGAAATTATATTTCTCTTTAGAATTTTTTTCATCTGATCGTTTAGTTCGCGTTTTTGCGGCTTTGTCGTTAGATTTGATGTGGATGGTTGATTGTCGGTATTATTCTTCATCGAGGAGGTGCAAAACACTCTGAAATTTTTCATTATCATTTGTTTCGTTATAATACATCGCGTGGTGTTTGAACAGTGGAAAAATATAAAAATCAGTATTAACTAGATAACAAATTAGAATTAGATTTGGAATTTGACGCTATATGCAAATACTCGATAAAATATTAAAAATTAAATATTATTAATGTTAAAAATTCATGTATACACGCGTTCAATTCTGCTCATCACTGTATAACGCGTGTATATTAAAACAAACGTTTAGAAATTTTGACGACTCGATTGAAAGAGCTAAATTTATATTGTAGTTATGTAATAGTTGAAATTTTTGAATTAATAAAACAAGTGATAGGAGAATTGAAAAGTGCCTTTATCGAATACCTTCGGGAGTATTAGATACATTAACGAACGATGAAGACATTTCAGTTAATGATCAACAATTATCTTGTTTAACAGTTTGTACCGTATAATTGAGCGTGGATTAAAAGATCAGTCTAGGAAGATGATCCTAGCAATATACTTACGGAACATCCAATCGTTTGCAGAAAACATTCTAGTTAATTAAAGCAACATCGATTTGATTTCTCGCGATGCACGCTTCAATCAGTTCTCACCGCTATTCATTATCCCGTGAATCATAAACCTGATTTGCAAAATTACATAGGAGAATGTACTGAGTAAAAGAAAATCGATATGATCTTTTTAGCACCGAAGTGAAACGAAATTTATTCTGTAATTGACCATTTTTTTATTACAACATCCTTTCTATTGTATTCTCTATTTGTATCCTTAACACGTTGACTGCCACGTGAAACCTTCTTTCTTTTTTTTTTTTCTATGGGACAAAATATTTAATTTCTATGAGATGATGCGTTACAATGAAGTAGAATATGCGAAATATTCGTAAAATATTAAATATTACTGAACGTTTAAAAAAGAAACGAAAATACATTTAGTCGTGGAATATAATGAAAGTCAGAAAATGAGTCCAATTAGTTACATTAAAAATAGTGACTCAATATCATCAGAATTTCAAAATAATTTGAACAATAAGAGAAATTTTCAACTGTATAACAGCTTGAAAATAGCAAACGATGATAATTATATCGAGATATGTACAAATAGATCTTGCATCTTGAATTGTGTACCAGGTGAAGATATAACGAAAATTTTAAAGTGCTGATTATTAGACGTACATTCTTTATAATATTAT
This sequence comes from Frieseomelitta varia, assembly GCF_011392965.1. NCBI lineage: Eukaryota > Metazoa > Arthropoda > Insecta > Hymenoptera > Apidae > Frieseomelitta > Frieseomelitta varia. Next base: position 125,877 of record NW_025110555.1, read on the forward strand.
AAATATTTTAATATATATATAATAATTATTTTAATATATTTATAATATTTTTCAATATTTAATATATATATATATAATAATTATTTTAAATTTAATATATTACAATTTTAATATATTATATTTTTATTTTAATATACAATAAATATTTGTATTTGAAAACAATTTCCAGTTGATTTGCAACACGATCGCATGTTTGACTCTTTCAGACGGATCACTCGAAAAACCAGCTACCCGAACAGACTTATCCCCCAATTATAGTTCGTATAATCGACGTTCTACTGAAACTCTCAAACGTTCAAACGTTCAAACAATTCGAGGGAACGTCTCTCTAGCTACAGATCGGTTTTATACCGATCAATCAAAACTACCAACAGCATGGGAGCGCGAACGCGACGTAACATATCAGGCAGCGTAAATAGATGAAATACAAATTGACCCTGCAGAGCTAAGTCGAAGTAAAGTAAAAGTCGTCCAATCGCCGGCGTAGATCCGCTGCTTTTAATGCAAGACCGTCACGTGACGGGAAAAATGCGACGAGCACGGTGTAATTATGTCGTACATCTTCCCGAGACTTCACGTTCTCTCGTCGTTTCTCGATCCTCTTCCCGCCGACTTGGACTTGCAAGAGAAACTTTTGCGTCGGTCGTTCTTCTCGAGACAACCGCCGTGAAGGGTTGTAATCGTTAATAATTCGCTACTTTACGTAATCATATCGTCTGTATACACGCATACACACACATACGTACTCGTGTATTTACGTTTTTTCGATCTTCCATCTCCGGCTCGTTTCTCGAATTAAAATTGATTGTGTAAACAGTGGAAGATTGAACGAGGGGCACGAGGATGAACGCGCGTGCAGGTGCCAGGCAACGTTTACGATCCGCCTGGCGCCATTATCGTAAATTGAAATGATTCGCGACGGTAAATTTGTCGGTGTTCAATTACTAATTGCAAGTTCAAGCGGCGATTGTTTATATTGGACGTTGAAGAGGGTATCGCGTCGTTGATGGATTTCGAGGTCTCGAAATTAGTACTGAATTACCCTTTCGTTATGAAATTTTATCCCTCGATAGGGACTTTCTTTGACTATTCAATTGCTTGGCGTTAAAGTTACGTTATTGTTATATGTTATTAATTTTATGTTATCCGAAAGGTGAACGGAAATTCTCGAATTATAAGTTACTTTTACTTGTGAAACGCACAAAGCAAAGCACACATGTACGTCGAACGTATCGATGCATGTCATTGGACGTCACGTATTTATTTATATTTAATAAGCTGACATTTCTATGCTGGCATTCTTTGCATCTATTAATCGCGTTACAAACTCGCTGACGTAACTTTTGCCAGAAATTCATCAGTGCAACGCGAATAACATTGAATGTAATACAGTTACTCTTTAGCCTTCACTAATTCCCGGAATTCAAACATTCCGAGTTCGTAAATGTTTTTTTGATTGCTAAATTCTTAAGTTCTTAAATTTCTAAATTCCCAGATTTTCCAACTCACGAAATGTTGAATTTCCAGATTTCTACAATATATTTCCGAATTCCCCAAATCTTTGAATTGCCAAACGTCTGAACTCCTAGACTCCTGAATTCTCTAAATTTCCAGCTATCTGAATTTCCAAACTCCTAAACTTCTAAATGTCCGAATATCTAAATTCCCAAGTTTTTAAGTTTCCAAATATTGTTGAAGTTTCTAAATTTTTAAATTTCCACGTTTCAATGGTCCTAAATTTTTGAGTTGTGCCAAGTGTCCGAACTGTCAAACTTTCCAATTCCTAAATCTGTAAACTTTCAGAGATTTAAATTCCCAAACTGTTAAATCCCCGAGTTTGTAATTTTCTAAATCCCCAAGTTTCCAAATTTTTAAATTACTGAAGTTTCTAAGTTTATAAATTTTTAAATGCTCGAACTTAATTTTTGAATTTCCAAACAGCTCGAACGATAATCGATAGATCATCCATCGTTCATAGGGGCAGATCTTCAAAGAATGCAATCACCAATTCGACGTGACACAGTATACACACTATACACGTTAGGTTAGAACAACCAAACGTTCGCATAATCGGCTTGTTTCGACTTTCTACTTACTTATTTGCTATAAATTGACCATTTTTCTTCGAACCGTTCTCAATTGCACGGTCAGAGAACGCGCTCGTGATACCGACGCGATGTGACAGTGTACACGTCGATATAATTACCCGATATTTCTTACCGATCTTCGCACGCGTTCCGGCTCGTTTATCTTTATCTCACAGCTATTCCCGATCACTCTACTGTGATTAATTACGATTTAATTACGAGCTAATTACGAGCGTAATTGTTGACAAATCATCGACAATTATGTTTCGATCTTGCGGTCAAACGTCCGTCAATTCGTAATTTCGTGCGTTGAGAAGATTTGATCATTTTTCGAAAATTTCACCGGTTTAATTGTGACTTTAGTGATTTTATTGAGACACTTGGATAAGAATGAAGAAATCATTGTCTGTATTATATTGTAATGTATTGTTTCTTTTTCTTGAAATTTAAAATTCGAAGAATTAAAATTACTTATATTAGCTGTTTTATATAGAAGAATTAAAGTTATTTGTATTAGCTATTTTGTATAGAAGAATTAAAATTACTTATATTAGCTATTTTATATTATACAATATATGATTATTCTTTTCTGACATGTCTACAATTAGCTAAGTTCAAGTATACTCGATGAATGTTCAAACTTGATTTTCTTCAAAAAGGAAGGCTTTAATGGAGAAATTTTGTCCCTCCTTTCGACACATTTTTACGTGACACCTTATACACGTATAAGATGGACCGAAAGTTTTTTCCCACCTATTTTTTTTTTTTTTTTTCAAAATATAAGTTTTAGAAAAAACTAATTTTATTAACTTTAAATTAAATTTCTAATAAATCAATTCATTATTAGACTACAGATATAACTTAAAAAAGAAAGTTATCGAAGTTCACTTTAATTTGAACGTTGTACTACATATTCTGTTATACAACAAAAAAGAGTAGGCTTGTCAGTGTGTTACTTCCTTAGAAAAGAAAAAGCCAAGAAACGCGAGTCAATCTGTATAGTCAGACAGGCAACTGTCAATTTTAGTTATGTTGATCGTGAACGATCATACACACGTGCAGTCGCGATTTCGATTGAAACGAGTAAAAAAAAGAAGAAAAGAAAAACAGTACTTTCTCCGCACATTCGCGGATCTCCAAAAGCAGTCGGGCCCGCGATGTTTCACGAGGTCACGTTAACAAGAACCTTCGGCACCGTCGGTAAGCTCACGCACCAGATTTCCTTGGACATCCGCGCCGGAACGTTTAAATGCCACTGACATTCACTTTTCGTTACGTGAAGCGAAAAGAAAAAAAAAACAAAAAAAGGAAGGAGAAAAGGAGAGAATGAATCACGCGACTCACGACCATGTGACCGTTCGGTTCTTGTATCAAGACCGGCTGGAGAAAATTAGTACGGTAAAACTGCTTTTAACTGGCTTACGAAAGTAACTCGAGCATACACTACAGACGAACTTGAGAATCAACGCGTGTACATGAACGTGTCCGAAATTTTCGAGCGTCCTATCCAATTTTCAACGAAATAGTGTTTTTCTCGCCGAGTAAGACTACGTTGCTGAAATAGTTTAATAATTAAAGCTACTGTGAGTGAAACAGCGAAGAACGTAACTGAACATAATGATAGTAAAACGTCGAATACTTTAAATTCGACAAATATTAAATTAATATTTTCGTAAAAGAAAATCATTCAGACGTTTGTAAAAGCACTAAAATTATTTCTTTTTTTTTTTTTCGTAACTTGATACACTAAGATTTGATTTTAAAAATTGAGATTTTCTCTTTGCAAAGAACTTACCTTATGATTTTCTTTTTTTGCAATTTTATTGCACTTTGAACATTGTGATTAGATGACGAAATGTTGGGATTTCTTAAATTTTTGTCGTTTAATCCTAATGTTTAAAATTCACTAAAATGACGAAGAAAAGTCGTACAAAAAGTTTTAAGGAGTCGTTGTAAAATTTAGTCTACGTATTTATGTGTTTAATTTTGCTCATCACTGTGCATCTATCTATCTATTTTTTGATTTGAATGAATGCTCTAAATTTTTAGACAATAGTGTATATTATAATAGTATCTAAAATATCTTGAAATTTCATCAACAACAGATGATTGTAATAGTCAAGTTTGAAACAAATCCAAAAACAATAGAATATCCATATACGAACTAAAGAGACAAATAGAATTTTTAAATAATAGAAAACAATTGCATTTCAAATATCAAACTGCGTTTATTCCAGCAATAATCAAGACAATTGTCAATTGATTTCGAACTCATCGATATTTAAGAACTTAAAAATTATATTCTTCTTGGTTGTCGAAACTCTAATTTACACTTTATTGTCTTGGTATTATATTTTTTTTTAACTGAATATTGTTTCCTTAAAATTCTCACAAACGACTCTTTAAAATTCTGTAAATTCTTAAAAATCTTTAAATTCTTTAATATTCTCTCGTCATCTGGCCTGATTCGTAGCATTTAACAGTCAGCAAGATTTCTGCAACATCGTAGCAGATTCTGCAACATGTAGCAAAATTGCTTCAACCAGGTTACGTTTGATCGTGTTTATTGCAACTGAATCAGGACACGAATCTCAGGTATCTTCAGTTTCCACAGTAACACGCTCTTCCAGAGAAATCCCGCGTTAAATACTTTTTCCTGATTAACCAACAGGAATTTAATAGACTCCTATTTCTTCAAAATTATATTGTATGCTACAAATGGGGTTCTTTCGAAATTCCATTCTGCTCACGAGTTTTCTAAACGCCTCATTTTTAAAAAATTTTTCAAAAATTATATCCTTTCTATTTGCATGTAATTACACTCTTAAATTGCTCGTAATAACTCAACTACCACAGTAATGTTCAATTGTTTGAAGCTGTCGATTTGACCGTGTTTGAAGCAGCATTCTTGTTAACGAAACAGCAACCAAACCTAATCGAATCTTCGCACCTACACGTTCGAAAAAAAAAAAGAGGAAAAAACGATAAATGGAACGGCATTGGGCAATGCAATCGCTCGGGGCCGAGTTTCGCCGGTTGATCGATCGAACCGAATGTATCGAGAAGGTATATCTATCAACGATCTAGGATCACGTAGGTGTTCAACCTTTTAGATCTTTTGGGCCTCATTGGCCAACAAAAATTTTTTGATCAGATATTTTTTTATCAGTTAAATATAACCTATATACAAGGATATTCTACAGCGAGACAAAAAAAAAATATATTTATTTTAATTATAAATTTATTATATAATTAAAAATTAAACTTTATATCTTTTTACATAATTAAAAATTATAAATTTATTTATTATAATTAATTATAATTTATGTTGATTAAAAAAAAAATATGAAAGTTTAGTTTTTGAAATGAGAACACCGAGCTTGTTTTTTTTTTTCAAACACCAATTCGTCAATATCTTGTTTGATGATGATAGTGGCAATACGAAGGGAATATTTTCAAAATGCTCGTCTAAAATTATTTTATTTCTCGTGTGTTTCGTGAAATAAATGGGGAGAAACTCTGCTGGCAAATATAAATACTCCCCCTATATTCAAATAATAAAATTCTCATTCAATCATTTTGATTGTATAACGCATGATAACCGTCTAGGAGAACGTTGTCGTTCGATCGCACGAACTTCCCTCGTCGCTAGAAACCAACTTGTATCGATAGTTGATCGATATCGGCCAGCTTTGTGTTTAATTATTTATGCGTGAAAAAGACCGTTCGATGCACCGCGGTCGATTAATCACGATGAAAGGTGAGATAGCCCGGATTCAATGCGAAATTGCTACGTCCTCGCCACCGTATATGGTGCCAGTCGTTATAACAAAAAGTTCCGAGCGATAAGGTTAAAGGGTGTAGAAAGTGATACAAAGAGTTTCGTGGCGTTTCGTATCCTTGAGTTGTCGATGCTCGAAGCGTGGGGGATTTTTGAATAATTACGAGAGCCAAAACAGTTGACAGTTTAGTTTTACGCGGATGGATGAACGATACTACTAGTACGACGCTTGTGTCATGGGACGGAAGTCTCGTTAAATTCCAAGAGATAAGTGCTCGACAATTTCGTCGCACTAGTTTGATAGGATCTGTGAGTCTCTAAGTTATAAAATAACTTGGGGATATTTGTAATATCTAAAGTAACTATCGACTGATCGAAAGGAAATGATTAGTTCGAAGGTTCGTGTGTGGAGACCTCGCCAATGATCCTTTAACGACCAAGTCGCAAAAATAGAGATTTACACGTAGGAAATTATCAAAGTGTCACGACCGAAAAATGTGGTTCCTGAGTGTATCCGGTTAACTAACAATAAGTTGAACTTCAACAAGGGAACATACCGAAATGTGAAATTTAGCATAAATGTAGTTTTCAAAAAAATATTTGCCCCTTATTATTTTTTTTTTTTTTTATCAATGGTTGATGTTGAAAGAGTAAAACCTTCAAAATTGGGAATGTGGAACATATTTTGTTAAATATCTCGGAAATCTTAATGAATGAAATTACTGTTTTCTGGCGACAAATTTAATGCTGTATATCATTTTGCAAAAAAAAAAGGGAGATCATTGAGATCATGTAAATCATCGAAAGCATTATATATATATATAATTTGCATTTATTAATTCTCAATCTGAAAACTCAAAGTCGAAAATTTTTGCTCCCTAAGAATCAATTCCAAAGCTAAAATAAAAATAAAAGAAACTTACATTCGCGTATCGTTTTAACAAGTGACTGCAAATTAGTTTATCGTCCCGTCTCGTCAGTCACGTTGAAGAACAGAATTTTGTACGAAATGCAAGGAGAATCTTGAACACGTTACACTTTACGTAATTCTTCAGCCGAGATTCTTTCAACGACTCCACCTCACGATGGCCTCGTTTTCACGACGTATCGGGCACACAGCGGTGGCCAATATCGACTTTTTTTTTTATAAACGGAAATCGGTGATAAACTCGACACCATTCTCCTCGCCACTTCGTCACGCGAAATATACTTCATTCATCCAGTTCTTTCGTCGGATTACCATATCAAACATGCGACGTACATTATATTGCCGCTGCTATCGAATAATTAATTGAACGATCGAAACGGCCGAATTATTTGAACCTTATTGCGATTCCAGGAATTCACTTTCGAGGGAGCTCGGTGTAATTAATCAGATCGAGGATTTACCTTCACTTCGGGGAAGAAAATTGCTTCTTTTTTTTTTAAACTGCTGGAGATTTCGCGAAATTTTGCACGATTGTTTCTTTAAACATCCTCGAAGATGTGATCGTGCAATTTTTTTTTTAGCGCGGCACCTGTATTAATACCAGTCTGAAAATTATTTCTTAATCAATTCTTTGGGGTCAGCTCGAACGATAACGACTTCGAAAATTTTCTGTCTTAGAACAACTTAACCTTGAATGAAAAAATTTTCTTGTGCATGCATTTTTTGACTTATTTTTGGCGAATTTTTCCTAATTCACTGCCTATTATAATTTTTTTAAACGATGACGTTTGTTTTTTTAAAAAAAAAGTATTAGGGATACCCATGAGTAATGTTTGCTTCAAATTTAACAAACATTGCTATCTAGTGACAATAATTTAACTTGTTATAACGTAATCTATATTCCAGTTAATTCTAGCTAATTAACTGTATTAATTCTTAAAAAAAATAAAATTTTGTACAATATCAAAAAATCGGCGTTACTTACCCTTCAATAACAAGAACTATACTTCCCCAATTGATTTCTTGTTTGTGACTAAAACAAAGCTTTTGTTTAAAAGAAAAATAGTCAAATAGCGAAATAGTCAAAATTGGGAGGAAACGACCACTAAATTTACCTTATTTTAATCACAAAGAATCTGCTCTACTTCCCACATGCTACAAAACTATATGATATTTTCAATGCTTCACATCTGACACGATGTAACACGCTGTGCTCTAATAACTAACTGACAATGAGAAGAAGAATCTCGCGAGGCGAGTGGTGAACTAAAACACTTGGTAGAATTTTAAAAATTTGATAGAATTTGTCAGTGAAGCCCGTAGGCAATGTGGTGACCGACTTTCAGCGGCAAGATTGCTCCCATACCTATCTGCGTACGTGCGAAAGGTGTATCCTTGGAGGTTTAGGGCGACGCCGGAAATTCCCTCGAAAAGTGTTTTCTTTACGAAAACAGGTTTGACCGGTGATCAGAGTGCACGTGTGTTGCCGATTCGAGGCAAATGCGAGCGAATCCGGGACAATGATATTATAACACGCTCTCGCACGAGGGCTTTTGAAAGAGGGAGTCGAGCCGCAATTGCATTTAACTGACCATCTGCATAAGCGAATTGCATATGCCGCCGTCGATACGTCACGAACAACGAAAAGTTTCGAGTGAACGGTGGCAAACGAGCTGATTCGATTTAATTGAGGTTATTCTGGTAATCCGGCTTAAAAGAATCGATTTCTTTTCTTTACATTCTCTCGGAGTATGTGCTTTCGAGAATGCCTGTGTAAAAGGATTTGTTTGAATTCGTAAAAATTAGCAATGTTATAGATGTTCAAAGGAAACGGTGTACTGCTCGCAACGTATAAATATGAATATTTTTGTACGACGGGTAACAGAAACTTCAACTGCGTTTTTTCTCAAAAAATATTTTATTTCATAATATTATTATTTATTTTTATATTATTGTTATTTTTGTAATATTTTATTTTTTGTACTGCTCGATTGATTGTAACTATGAATACCTTTGTACCACGGGTAACAGAAACTTCAAATGTGTTTTTTCCCAAATCTCCATGCTGTTTGAACTGGCTGAACTGGATAACGATCACGATCACGAAAGTGACTTTTCGTAAATAAATTGCTGGTAGATGATACAGAAAAAAAGTTTGCCAAGGGTTAAAATCAAATTTACAAGCCTTTAGAAAATCATTTTCTCTTATATATTTCTCTTATATAATATAATATTTAATATTTAATTCTCTCTCGAATTTAAATCTGAAATCTTGAAGCGTAAGTTTCTAGCTTTCGTTAATTCGAACGAAAGCAATAATTCCAGTTCTTGCGCAACTCGCTTGAAGTGTTTAATGAAACAATAATTTGCCAACGTTATTTTTCGTACCTTCTTGAATGAAACACGACCACCGCGAGAAGTCTGCATCACCTCCGAACGTGTGTTACCGATCTGAATCTCGCGAACGGCGTCGCATCACTCAGGTTGACGTTAATTGGACCGCTTAAAATGAAATACCACTCATCGCGGCGAGAATATTTCCGTCGATGACAAATATTACAGAAGCGTTGTACACGACGTTCATTTCAACGTATCATTTATATTAATGTTGAAGAAATTTATAAACGCGCCCGGAGAGAAAATGGCAATTAATTAAACATAAATCTTGTCGTAGAGTCGTCTCACAATTATAAACCGAAGTGTCCGAATATATATTTCGAATTATACGTATTTAATGTAGAAGATTCGTTTAAAAGATATACTTGTTGTTAGTATTTCTAAATTTCTAAATTTTCAAAAGATATACCAGCTTTCATTGAAATTTGGAATTTTAACAGCGTGAAAGATGTTTCATTTAGATTCCAGAGCGAACGTATGTAGGTACTAAATATTGTACACGTGTGTAGTCTGGTGAAGTGAAAGTTGACTGGTATTTTTACGAAACAGAAAAAAAAGAAAAAAAAAAAACAAAGAAAAAAAAATACAAAGGGAAAAAATATCGCCCGTGGCGCGTGTATTTTATTCTTCTTAATTTGGTCATTTTTGTGTTCGTTTTAGATAATGAGACGGTGCACCAGACGTTATTTACTGTCGTGTGTCGCGTAAAGTAGCCAGATTTCAACTGGATCGAAGCGAAGCAATCAAACTGGTTTATCCAGCGATAACGAGAACGATTTCATCTAGCACGAATAGTTTCGTTCGAGACCTGATCCGCCTCTCTTTATTATACGAGGCAACGTTGATAAATAATAAGGAAGGGAAAAGTAAATTGACAATTGCGACGACGAAATGAAAGGAGGAACTCTTGCTTAACGAAAATTACAAGTTTCAGCTTACCGATTAATTAGAAAAGAAACGGGGGGAACTAATTAATTGGAAAAAAGAAATTAATAAATAATTTTTATAAGCAACGATAGCGATAGAAAAGTAGAAAGTGGCAGAGTTGCGCAATTAGAAGAAGAAAATATTTTCGATTTCATTTGTTTTCGCGTACTATCGTGCATTTATCACTCATAATTGGAGAAAATGGAGGAAATTCGGAGGTGGTTGTTTACAGGAAATATTCTTTTCGATGAAGCCAATATTCAAAGATAAGAATTATCCTGAAAGATATGAATTAAATCTACCGAGTCTGCCAATGCAAAATATACAGAATTCGCACAACAGTCAACTTAATAATATTAATTATTATTATTATTAATATTAAATTATTATTATTGTTATTATTATTATCTATAAATTTATATTGTTTGGTAGTAAAGCTAAATGAATCTCGATTATTCTATCTGTAAAAATACCAAACTCTCGTCATCTGAAGGAACTATGCATTAGGGTTACCCAACAAGTAATATAATATTTTTTTGATACTGTAGAAAATTTTATTTCATTTAAGACTTTTAACACAGTTTTAACCTACAATATAATTTAGCAATAAATACACTAAATGCCAATATAAATTTAACTAGAATACAGGTTATGTTACAGTAAGTTCAATTATTGTCACTAGATGGCAATTATTAAATTTATTAAATTCGAGAAAAGAACGATATTACTTATGGGTGTCCCTGACAAAAAATCATCAAGCAGTGTCCAATGTTGAACATTCAAAATCTTTCGAAACCATTGCAATTAACAAAAACGTAAACTCCACTCACCAATGGAACCTAATTCTGCAAAACGATTTCACGCGAGCACGTACGTTGCAAATGCTTGCAACTGCACAGAAACGAACGACGGCGAGGCGTCGACGGTTTCAATCCGATCGTGTCGTTCGTACTTGGCGCGAACCGGACAAGAAAAAAGATGAAGAAAGGGGGGGGTGGGAGGGAATATAGCAAGGATCGATGCACGTACTCGTACGATTTTTTTCTTTTTTTCATTGCGGTTACGTGAAATCGTGTAACGTGAAATCGCGTAACGTGAAAACGAACGTTTGCACGTGTGAATAGGCCCGCGGACGTTTAATTCGAGCGAGCGTGAAAAGATCGGTTGCGTGCGTCGGCAGGAAGCGGTGAAGAAAAAGGGAAAGGATTCCCTGGGCACGAGTGGTCGATCGAGCAATGCAAAAGAGGAAAGGCATCTGCCTTTGGCGAGGCTCGCCGCGTCTCGGTTAGCCTCGGTTTCACGCTACATTTTCTCTGCTAATTATCCGTCTAACGTGAGTCTATCTTAACGATCGACTCGATGCACGACGAACGGATACTCATCATCATGTTGATACTCTGGCCGGCTACTCTGCCTGGGAAATTTCGTTGCGCAATTGTTTATAACAACGTTTTACATAACGACGCGCGCAGATGTTTTCTACTACCTCCCGCGGACTACTTCTCCTTTGAACGGTTCGAAATATTTTTACACGTCGTGAAAGAGAGGCGCGCTTCTTCCTGGTTTCTCGATCAACTCTCAATTTCTGACTTCACGTGACTCGAGAGGGGAAATTGTTCCCTCCTCTCGTTGCACGCGTTCCTCGATAAAACTCGGAAATTGTATTATAACGCGGAGGCTGGTTCATGACGACGGTATTACTGTATTTGAAGTAATAACCCGGTCGAATTTGTTCTTTTGTTGTTTTTTTTTAGTTGAATAAAGAAACGCGATTCTCTCGCAATGGAGGATAGTGGACAAGTAGTATGAATTCACATATTTCTTGCATGAAAGTGTATGTTGATATTTGGTGACTCAGAAAGTGGAAGAAGGGGAAAAAAAGAGAGAACAAAGAAAGGATAAGAGGAACAGATTATTAAAAAAAAAAAGAATGAATGAAAGGAAAAGCAAGGTGTAAATGTTTCGAAGACTTTGCAAAGAATGTTAACGTGAACGTTTTAAACTTGACAAGAGTTATTTCAAAGGACCAATATACTTTCTTTTTAATAAAAATATACTTTCTCAAATGAACGAAAATTGCACGAGCAATTATGTTAAACAAAATCAAATTCTTTAGTTTTAAATTTTAATTTTAATTTTAATTTTAAATTTAATTTTTAATACAAGTACCCAAGTAGGTAATGTCGTTTTTCTCATGTTCAATAAACATTGCCACCTAGTGACGATAATTGAAATCAAATAAAACGTTGCACAGTGTCAAGAAAACGACGTTACTCCTGTTAATTAAAAATTTTTTTTCTCAATTTCGCTCGTAAAGTCGCAAACTCGTGATCAGAGCTCCGTTACCATTCGATGGCCCGATAAGTAGTATCCGTCGAATTCGACGGAGCGTGTCGGATGGCCGACCCTGATCGCTGAATTGAAGAGGCGCATTCTATCCGCCGCCGCCGCCGCCACCGCCGCGAGATCGACTTTCTCTCGGAGTCACATGATGCTAAGTCACATGCGTTCCTGCGCAATCTTGCATCGAGATGCAAGGCCTGTGTGAGAGATCCCCCGCTTCCACGGGAGAATCGTGTTTTCCCTGACACTCGCCGTCTCTGCAGGTGCAGCGCGCGGAAGAAAGAGGGCAACGAGAGACGAGAGAAGTCGAGGTAGACACTGGCGCGATCGGATCGATCTAGTTCGCCGATGAGCGAACGCGGACGATCTTTCTTTTCCTTTCGTTGGCTCCGTTTCGCCGTGTTTCGCCTTCCCTTTCACGGAATAATAGGGTTGAGCGCGCGGGTCACATGACCAATTGCCATTACCACCTTCTGTTACCCAGTTCTCTCGTCGTTTCCGATCGGGATTGGAATTGCGATTGGGATTGGAATTGGAATTTGCATTCGCAAGTGTCGCACGGGTGTCGCAATTTTCCCTGCACGTTGGTTTTTATTTTGCGATCTCAGGAAGCTCGTCTAATCGAGGAAGCCTGAAAGATGATTCGTGATAGATATCAAAATGCTCCCAGTTGGTAATCTTCTTCTTTCTGCGTAACTTTTACACGATCTTTCTTTCGGATCGGTCGATTGATTATTTGACAAACGGCAAAGGGAATATCTGAACGTTTCTTTCGTTCTACTCGATATATAATAATTGTCAATTACATCAACACACTTACAATGACTTGTTCACGATCAATTTTCTCTGCAACTGACTTGACGTTAAGTTAATCGCTGATCCGAGCGTGTAATTTGTTGAAATGGATTCTCGATAAATAAAGTATAAGAGTATTGTCTTATGCAAATTGACGAACAACGCGAGCTTTTTTTTTTTCACCAAACGTTCCGAGAACCTTCGATCCTTTGCGCAATACGTTCGGAATATGTTTCGTTCTTAATTTCATTCTTTCGCTTTGTTCTTTATTTTCTTTTATTATTCGTATTGTATTTCCTTTGGTCAGAACATTATTTTGAACTTGCAGTAAAATATTAAATTATTATTACTATAATGTGTTACTAAAATATCATTTAATTGTTGCAATTATCCTCACTCGTCACAAGATAGAAATTCCATTGAACAATCGAAAATATCTCTTCCTCTCTGTTGAAGTGAGAAACGATTTCAACATTGCAACTAGGTTCCCTTCTGCTTAAAGCTTTCGAGGTGGCTATAGGGTGTCGATAACGACCACCACACGGATTTATTTTCGCACATGGCTACGACATCGTCCGTTCGTTTTCATTGAGGATACTTGGCCAGATTTATACCTGTTCCTTTCCTGTCGAATGCTGACGTCTCGCTTGCCCGAGAGCAAAAACAACGTCGTGACTTCATTATGCGAACCTTCTCACCTGTCACTCGAAGCGACCGGCAAACTTGCTGCCTCTCAAGTGGTCCAATAAACGCTTTCATAATAAAAAAAAAACCGTGATTGAACGTGATTGTCCACGCTGCTATCGTTGTTGGAAACACGGTGTTTCCTTTCCTTCGGTATCCTCCGCGCGAAATTCCTCGCCATTGTACGCAACAACCGGTTCGCTCTTGTCGAACAGCCGATCGTCGACGAAACGTTGTTTCGATTCGACGTGCTTTCGAAATTCCGTCCAGTGTTTCCATTGTGAAAGATACTCGAGTGAAAGCGAACGATTCGCCGCGAGGGGAAATTGTTTCAATTGACAGCGATTTAATTCGTAAGCTCGACGAGGAGATAAAAGGCTGAGCTAGTCGTAATCGAAGTACAGTGTTGCACAGATGATTCTTAACAGGCTCGCGTGAAAATCTCGAGAATGCTTCGAAACGAGCAGAAATTTGTTTGCAATAAAGTTTTATGTAGAGTAGAATGGAGAGTATCGTAATACAGGTAATCATTCTAATTTATTCTACGCACGCATCTTGTCCAACAAACAGTGATCCATCACTCTTTGAGAAACTTGCCTCTTTTTTCGTATATATCGCCCGAGGACCGAATAAAACAGTATAAAACGCGACGGTGACAGCTTGGATGGCGAGCATGAAAATCATAGTTCACGTAGCATCAGTCAATCAAAAAGGCCTGGGAAACCGTTATGACCGGTGACTATCTCAGTTCGGTAGGAAACTAGGACAGAATACGCAACGCGTATACTAAAATTCCCTTGCCTCTCTCGCGAGAGTGCATCTCCCGAGAGTGCTCTGCGTTCGTTCTCGTCATCGAATATGCACGCGTGCCAATTACTTCTGACGTCCAACTTCGATAAAGGACACGTACGCACGCAGTGGTCAAAGGCACGAACGATTTTTCGTGGAAATTTTTACTTGAGAAAATTCCGAGCTTGACAAGCGAAATTGATACGTAATCGTATGCCACAAATCGTAGGAAATTGGAAAGATATTTAATCAGAAGAAATATTAGGTTGGTCGAAAAGTAACTGCGTCTTTTTTTCTTTTCGTGTCCAAATGAAAGGCGAATTTTTCATCAACAATGAAAATGTTTTTTTTTTATCAATACATTGACCATTTTGTTCGACTTTTTGCCATCTTCAACTTTGTGATTTCACGTTTCAAGAGCAATTAAATATTCTCGTCAATAGTTATATTATTTAACGAACCAGTGCTCTTCGCTATTGCACATTAGATAATTTTTTGATGAGTTTGCACAACGTTCTTTTTTCTCTTTTTTCTTTCTTCTTCTCTCTTCTTTTCGAAAAATGTTTGACTTTATATTGAGAATGTTCCTTTTTGATATCCACAGTTGCATTCTCTCTTTGTAAAACAAGCTTGAACAATCAGGTATCCGACTGCACGTTTGAAATGAAGTTAGTTGTACGGTTTAAGATACACGTGTACGTCCATTCATCAGAGAAAAATTACATTTTAGCCAATCGAATACAATTATATCTAGACTGCATGATTAGCAACTGCAGAAACTTGTTCAAATCCAGCTGTGATTTGCGCCAAATTTATACTTTCCTCTTCGTGCTACCAATTAATCTTCGAAAATCGTGTTGGAATTTAACGAAGGCCGAACCAAGTTGCTTCGACGCTCGTACCTTCTCGCAAGAAAAATATTATCGCAGCTCGAGAAACGAGAGAAAGCGGATGAGAATTTGAAGTTCTAGATTAGTATCTCGATCGTAAATGCTTCCTTTTATTCCCCGGCGGCCTGGCGTTTACCTTCAAACGTGTCCTCGACTTCTGCCAGCAGAAGATTGCGACAGCTGGAATGAAATTCCGCCTTCGTCTACTAGATAATATTTTCCCGCGACCGAAATAGAACCTCGGCGATTGTTTTTTTTTTTTCCTCGACGACAATCAGGTTTGAACAACACCCCCGTTAACAAATCGAACGTACGTGTGTATACCTATTTACGCGTACGACTATGCTAGATTTGATTCAGCTACATCCACTTGATAGATTTCATTTCGTGTCCTTGCGTAAGTAAATTCGTTCGAATTTTAGTTAAATTTAGTTGAATTTTTTTACAAAATATTATAGAAACGCGGTGAATAAGAACGATGGACGAATTTTATTTGTAACGATCAGAATGAAGGATCTACAGAGTTTCGTGCAACTTTGTACTTTGAGGTCGTTGAAAGTTTTATTATTCTATAGTACTATAATTTTTTTGATATTATTATTATTACTGTTTATTTATATTTTTATTTTTATATAGCAATAGATAATTTTTTTTTTTTATAGAAAGACAGAAGCCTCGGATAAATCAATTACTTAATCTATATTCATAGATAAACGAAATAATAAAATAACCGATAATTTCGATAGTGTATCTTTACATATTCCAAGTCATCTGACGATTATTCACGATCATTCTAATTTTATACGTACGAAACTGAAATGTTATCTCTAAGAAAATGTAAGCGAACTTAGCTTCGTAGAAATGTTAGACTCGTAAAACCAATCGAAAATGTCCAACTCGTAAAATGTATAAATGATATAAACCGTGTGTTTTCTCGCTCGAATCGAATTACGGATAATTTATTATTAGGTTCGCGTCAATTGATCAGTCGAAAAGTGTATCGTTACCGTTATGGTTCCAATAAGGAATCGAGACAACGACCACGACATCCCGGAACTTTCATTCTTTTGCATAGTTGACCGCATGATTCACATAGGAGGCGAGTCTGGTCCGTATATCCTGGATCGTTCGTATCCTGTTATGTTCATTGTTCGATGTCCTGTCTGTCGTGGCTTGGACCACTCCTCCTGATATCGTTTTCAGTTTTTTATGTACAAATTACATACGTCGAACATTTCCCTAAGTTTTCAAATACTATATCAAAATAATTTAATACGATACATGCATATCATCTGATATACTAAAACATTGTATATATAAGACGGTTAACATTCTCCTGATGTAGTTAAGATATCATTTTAGTCTGGTTTGCTATGAACACAAAGTTTCTAAATATTATATTGAAATAATTATATAAAATATATATAATGACCGGTATACAAGAATGTAAATAATAGTAAATTGTAATAATAGTACATCATATGTGGAAGTCACGAAAATATTTAAGTTCTATGTCGTAGAAAATTCAAGTTCTGTGTTGTAAAAAATTTTTAACTAACAGTAGCAGTATTATTACAGCAGTATTATTTATTAAATTCTAGCTCTTAGGTTTAGAATTGAACTAATTATTTAACTAGCACACGTTCATTCGCATCCTTCTCCATTCTCTCTTACATAGACAGCTTAACTAGCTATTTATTTTATATTCCCATTTTCTAAATCTATTCTCAATTTGCATTTATGATTTTACAATCCTACCATCGTATTCTCTTTATTTATTTGCAAAAGTTTTACTATTAAAACATTACTACTATTCTTCATTAGATACCACTTAAACTATCGGCTATTACATTTCCTCGTAAAGCTATTACGAAATGCTTGCTGCACATTGAAAAGTATTAGTTCGACCATCTCGACTCCGTCCCCAAAAGAAAAAAAAAGAAAGAATTCGAAATATATCAAATATTCCCCAAAAAAGGAAAAGAATCTTATTCGCTAGCGAAACGACCGAGCTACGACGCATCCGGACACGAAAAAAAACAAAGACCTTGCTCCCGTTGTGAAAGTAATCGCGACCGAGCTATTACGAGGAACGTGTGTCCTCTCACTTTCTGTATGCACGCCCGGTACAATGAGCCGCTGGTCGGATTACGCGAGAGGATTAATACCGTAAAAGGTAGCAGTGGCCATTAATTAGGAAGGTACCAGGTAATTCGTACTGTGAAACGACTGAAACGAGGATAAATCTCGTACGAAAGCGCAGAAAATTCCCTTTTTTGGCAGTTCGACCTTCTAGCCGTTATCTATACAACCCTTGAAGATGGCGAACGAAACATCAGATAGAAGCTTCGTGTTCTGTGTTATAACACGTAATCAGTAGACTGAGGATTTTTATGTAATTTCAACTTTTTATCAACACAATATGGTCTAAGCAGAAATTTGTTGCCAATAAATACTAAATGTTATAACAGGCACTCTGCTTTCAATATTTTACGCGTTTTCTTGCAGTTTTTGTGTACTGATGAATTCTCCGCACTAAAATTTCAGTAAACGCGTAAAAATCCGCAGTCTAGTGATCAATTTTGAAACTGGTCGTCCATAGATATCATAATTAGTATGTTTAATCCAAGAAGAAAATTTTTGTATCTTTGGAGCTTATCCTTATAATATATAAACTTGAGAATTCTGAAAAGTAAAAATATCTAAAAATATTATTATTATTATTATTATTATTTAGCCGCGTATTTATACTTGTTTCATAATTATACGATTGTTCTCCTTTTGTATGTAACATCAGCCCGTCATGACGTGTCATTGTAGAACGATCTGAATTTAAATTACTAGCGATTTTCAATAAAACGAATTGAAGTACGATAACTACAAATATATTTTGAAAATTAGAAAAAATTAGTAATTTTCTTTCGATATCAACTGTAGCTAAGCAGAGGCCTTTCGTTAACACGAAATACTTGGATACTGACAACGCCACCTTACGTACAAGTTCGGGACTTCTATGCAAGCGAATAAATTAAATCAAAAGTCTGATAAAAGCACAGTTTATTTGGAAACGTAGAAATTGAACAAATCACGTCAAATTACCATATTGACACAAATTTCGGTTAAGTTGTGTATTTCAGAAAATATTACATTTTTATAATCTAAAATACTCATAATTATGTCAAGAAGGATAGAATTCTAAAACAAAACTACGAAATTTTTATAACGATGCACTAATCTACTTATACAATTACGTACAAAATATATTTTAAAAGCTGCTCTACTATGTTATGGTGATGGCATCATCTCTGATGGTGTCTCTGATGTTGGTGTCATTGCCGGCGTTATTGGTGCTAATGTCGTCGTTGTTGTTACTATGGGTGCTGTCAATGGAGTCTGTGTAGTTGTAATAGGTAACGGAGTTGTTGCAGTAGATGGTTTTGTTGTATGTGGCAAATAGAGTTCAGGACATTTTACAGCACAGGCAAGATTCGCTATGTACGGCATCGTCTCAAATGACGTACAAAAATTCTGGCAAAAAGATCTTCGCAAAGGTTCGAGGAAATTAAAGCCAAATCTTGCTTCCTCGAGAATCTGTTCCTATAGCAAGAAGAGAATATCAATTATTATTCATTAGATTTTTTAAAATCTTAAGCAGCGAGTCAGATTCTTTGAATATTTTAGCTTTTTGAGCTACTCCAAATTACTTGTCACGTTTTTGGCGTGTAAATTAATTGTCCCAGAATAGTTATCATTTATGTAAAAAAACTAAAGTACGAACGAAATTTGGTGAAAATGGAAAACTTTTTCGCTTAAACGGAAATTTCAATCTCAAATAATACTTAAACAGTTTTTAGCATTAATTTTTAGCAGCTTTAGATTTACATATAATACCATGAGGTATTATGGCAATTTTCACGTCTGAGTTCTTCTTTGTTCATGTGCATTGTACTTGTACTAGTTATTATTATTATTATGTTAGGAAAATATTGTAGAAATTTTCTCTTTACATTCTTTGAAAAGATTCAATTTTCACTCCATTTTCGTTCGATGCAGCGACTATAGTACTATGCTCCAGTTTATTACGTTGTAGCAAAAATTGCAAAACAGCATCACGTACACCTTTATTTATTTCAAACTTTAACTTTCAAATTATTATCTATCATTTCAACTCTATACGTAAAATGACAATTATTGTTGACTTGAAGGTATTTAATTATTGTTGTTCTAACACCAGCCTACTTTGATAAGTAAATGACAGTCGAATGATGTTTTTTTTTTTTTTTTACTAAATAAAATGAATAAAATGAACTATACCAATAGTCGGTTCAAAAATATGCAAAAAGTGACAATTAATTTGGGACGGAGGGAGTATTTATTTTCTTAATTTCGATAATTAAAAGAACACGTTACATATTTAACTCTTCTTACGTATGAAAACTAATTGGATAATTATAGAGCTAAGTTTAGCTTCAATAAAACTGAATTACATACGTCTTCCTTCGAAGAACATCAGAGGAAAAAATCTATTTCTATTGTCAACAATCGAGAAATCCAAGTCCAGAAAAACTCAACGATGGGTTATAAAATTTTTCTGCGAAACTATAGCTGCCTATGATCAAATGTTAATAGAAATTATTCTTGGTTACGTAATCAAGCTCTTGAAACGCGAAAGCCGTGGCAGGTCTAACCTGTGACCAAACAGATCCGATCAATATGAGCAAAGCAGCAATCCATGCGGTGAGACGCGACATGACGAACTGATTGTTAAGACGGTTCAACCGCGAAACTGGCACCAGACAACATTTTCAAACAGAAATTTCCTCTCGTCTTATATACGTACTCCGTGAGACGATGGATCGTTAAAAATTCAAGCTTGTTCTATTCTCCGATTTTTTTTTCAATGATATCTCTTTGAAATTCATGGACGTCCCAGCTGACGGACAACACGCGTCGTTATCGCGATTCTTTGTTTGCCAAAGGCGGGAACAAGTCACGCAAGATTAACAATATAACCCGAAGATATTTTGTTGGAATGAACGTTTATTAAACGAAAGAAAATCTTTCAAGTTATTTTATGTATTAATTTCCCAGTCGATATAAAAACGTGGCTCGTGTTTACCACGAAATAGAAGTTCGGGAGAATATTTCTGATAATTAGCAGTAACGTTGCTTCGAGTCATTGTGTCAATTCTATCTGTATGCAAATGAAGTATTGCGCGCGTGACTGAAGAATAAGAAAAAGAGGATGACGATGAGTCGCGTGTTAATGTCGAACAAGATCGAAATCCATTACGTTTGCGTTCATCGGTACTCGAATCTGTGGTCACGTTTGTTAATTATCATATCAAAAGCAAGGGGAATCGTGGTATTTCCCATGCCGTGCCTAATTATATGCAACCTGCTTTGCATCTGCGTGCACCGTCGGCTCGATAGCCCTCCCCCATTGTCTCGGTTAATTAAATTGTGCACGAAAAGAAAGGACGCGGAATATTAATTGAAATTTTCTCGAATTATATAAATCGCGATACCGATAAAAGAAATAAACATTAAGAAGATATAGCATTGGATTTAGTTTAAAAATGTTTTCAAATGTTATCGCATTTTCCACGTACTTGCGCTTAAGTTTTCTCACTGAGAACGTGACCGGAGAATTTACTTTAAAAGCAATTCTTCTTACCTAAAAAAAAGTAAAATCCACAAAAATCGGTGAAACTTATTTATTCAACCAGAATTTTCTTTTAATTTCCGAAAAGGAATATCTAACTTTTGACCAATACTGATCTCGTATGAAACACCGAATTTTCTTCCATTTTCCTCGAAACAGTTAATCAACGACTAACGCCATTAAAAGAGAAGTATTACTTTCGTTGAAATTGTTTCTCCGTCCATTTCGCTTGTAGTGCGTCGATCAAAGTCATATCGAATGATTTTTGGATACTACGGGAAGCGAACGAGCGAGGATCCGAGAGTGCATACAACACGTTGATTATAAACGGGGTTGCGCTTATGACCTTTCACGCAGGGCTGCTTAAAGTTACGTCAATGGTGTGCATTGTACGAGAGAGCTGACTGGTTGGAAGGCAATAGACACCACGTGATCCCGCTACCAATGACGCCGGGGAATACCAACGGGTCGATAACAATGAGACCGACAACCAAGCCTCGGGAATATTCTCTTCGCCTCGGACTATCGATCTGGCCTTGTATTTCCTATCATTTTCCTTCGATACAACGTCATTGTCCTCCATTCTGTTATCTAATCTTCCGCAGCTCCTCGCCTCCATCCTTTTCTTCGTATCTCTAACGTCCAAACACTTGGGATTTTTTACGCTTTTTCTACCAGGCTAGTGGAATTCTAGATATCTTTTGTTTAATGGAATGATTTACATTTTACGCAGGCCTGTTGTTTTCTTTTGATTTAACGTGACAGAGGGGGTTTGGTTTATATACATTTGAACATTCACAGATTTGATTCGACGATTATACTTGGATAAATGGTTCATCAAGTACGAGAATTTCACGAAGATCGTTAATCGTGTATCGACGTAAGGTTCGTTGGGAAAGTGATGTGAGAAAGAAATTATCTTGGACTGACTTCCTTATCAAATGTTGGTAATGCAATATTCAGATGAGACGATTGCAACCCGACTGTTACAGTTCATCCGGTTGCATTTTCAAAATCGTTCGTTTCCGTGAAAAGTCAACATCGTTTTTCCGTTTCCAGCAACCTGAAAGGCAAAATACTTCTGAAAGTAGAAATTTGAAAAAGAAGTTTTGTAGTCTTTTGTACCAGTCTTTCAAGAAAATGATTTAACCGTGGTGAGGTTTCGTAATTCTTGATTGAATTTCTAATTAGACCCGCATGTGCCAATCGATCCTCCTTTAGTCACACGACTAAATGTTCGATTCGTAGCAACGCATAGCATAAACTATTGACATTTAAGTTGTTAACTTTTCCATTGACTTGACAAAATCATCAGTCAATTCGAACGAGGATTAATTTTTTTTTTTTTAGCGACTAAGTCGAGAGACTCTCGTGAAAATTATCTTCAGCCGATAATAGTGCTCACATCACGAAAAAGGATTCAAACTTTCTTCGAATTAATTCTCGAATTGTATCGTCGAGTCATAGATGACTATTCATGTACGCTACGATGACTATTTCCGACTAATTTAGATGATCATCGAATTATTAATTTTCGTTAGATCGTTAAAATTTCCAGCGCCTGATTTTATTTTGTACTTCACGCTCTCGCAGCTAGCGACGAGTAAAAAGTTAAAGACTCTGAAACCAAGTAATTTAACTCCAATATAGATCCAAACTAACCAAACTAATCAAAATCCTGTCACATTTCAGCCTAATCTAAATTTCTAAATAATTATAAAAATTCTGAAAAGTCCCGCGAATGAACAGGAAGTACTCTGTCCTCGCATTCCCCTTTCCTTGTCCTTGGCTCGCCAGATTTAAATCACATTTCATCCCTTTGCATCTGCGTTAACTCGATCGATAACGAAATCTTCCTGCTAGGGCGTTTGGGGGAAGAAGGAATTCCCTGGCGATCGGCGGCGGCGTGTGTTCCGAAAGATCGCGGAACGAAAAGTCGGGAGATCCCGGTTAACATCGGTAGACGAAGAAAGCATGGTGCTCTTCTAGGTTGATAACTAGACGAGAGGAGCCGGTTAATTAGCCGCACGGTTAGATAACGCTCTTTATCTAGATCGCGTGGAACGATGAGAGTGGAGCGTGCAGTAGCGTGAACGTGCGCCAAGCCAGCAGCCAGTCGACACTCGATTGGCGGAGGCCGGATGGCGGGTGGATGGTGGAGGTAAAACCGAGCGAAGGGGCTGTTGCAGGCGCGAGTGGCAGCCGGAGGTGGTGGTGGTTGGAGTTCTCGTTCTTTGCAGAGAACTCCTCCGGTAGTCGCCTCCTTGACGTTCCTCTGGGGGGTTTCGAGCTCGCGCGTGGGAGTAGAAGCTGATAGTAGCGTGGGGTGCATATCGAAGGGAAGATGAGAGTGGGTGGAAGGAAAGGAAAGGAAAGGAAAGGAAAGGAAAGGAAAGGAAAGAGAAGAGAAGGGTGGGTGAGCCGAGCCGAGCACGGTAGATAGGTGGATGGGTGGTTGGTCGGTCGGCTAAGTGGTTTGGGGTGAGAGCCGAAGGGAAAAGAGACACGACGACGTATGTACGTGAGCAAGGAGCGTGGAAAAGGGCGGTCGGGGAGGTTAGAGGCCGTAGGAGTGGGGTTGTGGGTGAGAGCAGAGCCATCGGTATATCGAAGAAGGAGGTCGCCGCGAAGGGGAATGGAGGGGGGAAAGGAGATGGAGGAGCGGGAGAGAAGGAAAAAAGGAGAGAAAAGACGACAGGGAGTCTACCCGGGGGTGTACGAAAGACGCGTAGACGATGGTAGTAGAGCGTGAGGCAGAAAGGGAGGCTACAAAGCGGAATGGAAAAAAGAAGGAAACAACGATGAGAGGGAGATAAATGAACGACAGTGGAATAGAGAGCTCGCGAGCAGCGCTGGGTAGGGAGAATGGGGCAAGAGGGAGAGACTAGGAGAGAGAATACGAAAGTACTACGGTGGTTCGGTGACAGGAGCGAGAAAGGAAGGCGGAAGGTGAGAAACATACGCGAGGAAGGATGGACAGAGATGGAAGAGACAACAGGGACAGTGATACGGTGTAAAGACAAATAGAGCGGGAATGCAATAAGGAGAGAGACGCAGCCGGAATATACATATTTTGAAGAAGGAGAAAGGCGAGAGGAAGCAGGGAAAGAGAGACGTTCGAGAGAGAAAGAGAGAGAGAGAGAGAGAGACAGCAGGAAGAAAAGTAGATGATCAAGGAAGATAGCTGGAACGAATAGGCACGTTCCGAGCCAGAACGAGATAGAAACCGACGGATTCTAGAGGAAAAGGGTACCGAATGGCGAGTACTATACCGTACGAAGGCAGGCACCTGAGAGAGATAGCGACAGCGTATATACTGGAGGATGAGAGGATGAGAGCGAGAGCGAGAGCGAGAGAGAGAGAGAGAGAGAGATAAAGCGAGAGATAGAGAGGGTAAAGCAGAGAGTCGACTCGGATATGAGGGTGTCGCGCAAGCCGGTCACGCCGAGGTTTCCATGGCAACGACAGGCGATAAATCAACCCGCAACATCCCCGAGTACCGCCAGATAAAACCGCATACACATATGTGTATACGTACATACATGCGAGTAGAAGAGATACCGACTGGTAACTCCGCACCCAAAAAGTTTTCCCTTCGACCGATTTATGCCGCCGCTGCCTGCAACACCGAAGAACGCGCCTCGCCATCCAAGAACTCTTTTCTCCCTTTTCATCTCCCTTTTTACCTCTTTCTCCTTCTCTCTCCCCCCCCCCCTCACGCTGCAGTGGTGGTCGTTTTCGTTGGACTCCTCTCTCTCTCTCTCTCTCTCTCTCTCTCTCTCTCTCTCTCTCTCTCTCTCTCTCTCTCTCTCTCTCTCTTCTTTTCTTTTCTCATTCCTGTACTTCACACCAGTCACAAAGAAAGATAAAAATTCCAGCGCGCAATTTTTTTTCTCTTTTATTTTTTTCCTTTTCCTCTCTCTCCTTTTTGTTCGTTTTTTCTTTATTATCGGCGAATCGGCGCACGTCGGATGGCGCGCGCGTGACACGCCAGCACATCAAAGTGAACATCCGGGGCTCCGCATCGGCGTGTAATGCATCGTTTGCTAGCAAACCGTTCTATCGGAAATGCAGGTTACAGGCCACCGAAACGCAAACGCTCCTCTACTGATTCGTGCAAAATTATCGATCTTCGACCAGGGCAACCCCTCCCCCACCCTCTGTCGGCCGAACACGCGACTCCCTCCGACCGAAAACACTTTGTCCTGACCTGTACGTGCGATGCACAGATTTATTGCCCGTTCGAAATTGTCGAAGAAAACGAGGCGCACGGTGGAGAAACCTCGATGGTCGAGATAGAAGGTCGAGCGATCCAGAAAAAAATTTGCTTGTTATGTTTAACAGGTTTCGCGGAATTTTGTTAGTTTTATGGATCGTGATCAAGCGTAATCAGTGAAAGCCACATCTCATTAACAGCCACTTTTGCAAATTATTTGCATTTTTTTTAGATTGTCAAAATTATTATTATTATTATTATTAAGTATGTATGTAATTGTATATATATATATAGTATTATAGTATGTAAAGTTATTATTTTTATATTATATATATTTATTATACATTATATATATTATATTATATATTTATACTATCATAGTATGTAAAGTTATTATTTTTATATTATATATATATATATTTATTATACATTATATATATTATATTGTAATCTATACTGTTATAGTATGTAAAGTTATTAAAATTTCGTTATTAGACGATATCGTGTCATATATAATATAACGTGATACAATTCACGAAGTGAGTTTGGCTCAGAAGCCAATGAGTGTAAGTCATTTTCCATTAGAAATAAAACGGAACATTCTTTTGTTGCAAAGATTTGCAGTCAATGAAACAGTTTGGTTAATAATATTCCAATGACTATATCGCATTGATTACCTCTTCTGACGTGATAAGTCAAGTGAAAATTTTGACAACGAAAGTATATATGTATATTCGTGTAGCACGAATTATTTTTAATAAATAACATACACTGATTACTTCTGATTACTACTCCTCCACGTGTATAATATTATCATATATATATATATATATATATCATGAGTATCATACAATGTCAAAACAATTGTAACAATAATCATTACAAATAATATAATCGTAATATTGGGATAATAAAAACTGGAAGGTTTTAATAAGGTGAATATGTTTACACGGTGTTACTTTTGATGGAAAGTGATTTACCGATTGAGTTCTCCGTACAATGCAAGACACTGATGGATTTAATTGTCTGTTAACTCGCCGAGCGATATTACTCGTAATAATACGCTTTGGATGAGACGTATAAAATATTGTAAAATATTGAAATATTTTGAAATTTGAAATATTAAAATATTTTGCATATTGAAATGAAATTATTTCTTTAAAAAAAAAAATTATATACATTGTGTGTTAAATTGAAATTATACAAAAAATTATATAATAAAATTTTTTTCACTTAATTGTTGAATGTTTTATGAATCGATTTTTTTTCGAATTTTATCCAAATTATATTCGTCGACGCGAAAAAATTATGAAAACTAGAGGAGTTTATTACTGTTTTCGTAAGTTTTAATTTAATGCACGCAGCATGAACATATATAAACTATCGGAGATATAAAACCTCTATCATTCACGTAACTTTTACAAAAATATTTACATAAAAATCCGCAGAACGCGTCTTGAATTATTGACAATAAATCGACAGTATAACAAATAAATGACAGTATAACAAATTTGGAATTCTGTTAGAAATTTAAGACTGAAAATCACACGATGACACCACAATCGCATCATCGGTTGTAGTACTCTTATTTGTTCGAAAACATTATGTCAAACAGAATTATTTTGAGAAGAACGATACTAAAATTCAGTCTGCCAAAAATTCTATACCGAAAAATATCGAAATTTATAATACACATAGTATAATTCGGCGGAAACGGGACGTATTCGTGAAAATGATTTACGAGTGCATGCGTTACGGAGGCAGTACATGAAAATAAAAAATGATTAAAATTCAGCGCTACTCGATTTCGGTTGAATTTCAATCGGAATCGAGACGTCGAATCGCGCGACGCTGTTTAAAAAAATATTAAATATTGCAGGCGGAGCGTGGAATATTAAATACAAAGCGCAGAATGTGAAACAAACGGGGTGTAAATAAATAAATAAACATACAATTTAGACAAAAATATTTTACCGTTTCGTTTCCCGACATCCTGTCGCGTTTTTCATTTTTTTTTTTTTTTTTTTATTTCTTTCGAAAGAAAATGTTTCCCACCGTTTCTAGAATCACTCGGGGCAAATGAAATCTTCACGCCGGCGGTATTGTTTGGAACCTCGCAAAGCAGAAAATCGAATGTCTGTCAATGGTTAAACCGTATTCGAAACACAGCGGCCGGTGTTCGAGAACAGGAAATGTATACCAAATTTATTATCAACCGCGTTTAATTGATACGAATATTGAATTTATCGAGTTCGAAGCGTATCGATTTTGGAGAAATTGAAAAGAACACGCGGCGAAACGCGCGTGCAACTGTATTCAAACAGCGTTCAACTGCGTTCAAACAATAAACTTTGGAAATTGGAAAATTATACGGAGAGACTCCGTGGATTCTTTCTTTTTTTTTTTTTTTAAGGTGTAAAAAAAGTTTCACGAGTGTAGTACACGGCACAATAAAGATTAAATATGTTGATTTGTAACTCTAGTTTCTGTTTAACGTTGAATGACACGCTGTTTATACTATGTAAACACTATGAGTTTTACCTTTTCTTTCGTTTAATTTAAAAAAATTATTAGCAGATTTATCAGAACCATTAGTAATCAGAATAATATGTCAATAACGATAGCACTAAATCACACTAAAAATATTAATATTCTTTAGAGAAAGTCAAAATGGCTCAAACCAGATACAACGTTCTGTCCACTCGTTTGTTTCTTTAAAATTCACAAAATTATAGCACACGTTATAAATTCACCAATTATAGGTAATGAAAAAATATTAAACAGATCTTTGAAATTTCCCTTTACGATAGTTGAAAATTTAGAATTTGATAGTATAAATCGAAAGGATTGACAAAAATTGCGAAATGAAAACGCAACGATAGCTGTTTTATGAATCGAGAAGAATTCAAGGATAATTCTCTTCAAAATTTTTTGAGAAGCGTAAAAGTTGATCAATGTTTGATAATAATTCATTTCTGATCTTCCTAGACATATCTTTTTTTATTTAATTTGATATTTCTCACTGGATGCAATGTTTACACTGTGGGATTTAGGAAAATATATAGAAAACGTGGTTAATTAAAGGGTAATTCACTTTTAAAATTCTCCAAAAGACGCAAAAATTGATCGACGCTTTACAATAATTTATCGAACCTTTACTCTCAATCTTCCTACGAACACTTTTTAATTTGATGTTATGTTTCACTTTCTGTTTAATATTAGATACACTTCTATTTATATTATGGGGTTTAAGAAGTATTTAGAAAACTCTCTAAAAAGTTCTCTGAAAAAAACATAAAAATCGATCAATGCTCTACGATAATTTATCGAACCTTTATTCTCAATCTTCCTACACACATTTTTTTTTTAATTTGAAGTTTAGGTTTCACTTTCTGTTTAATATTAAATTCCATTGCTATTTATATTATTTAACAAGTATTTAGAAAAAACTGTCTAAAAAGTTCTCTGAAAAGAACATAAAAATCGATCAATGCTCTACAATAATTTATCGAACCTTTATTCTCAATCTTCCTACATACATTTTTCAATTTGACGTTTCATTTCACTTTCTATTTAGTATCAAATACAATGCTACTTACACTGTGAGATTTAAGAAACGTAAAAGAAAAAAGCAGATTATTGGAATTAAAAGACAATCCTTGAAAAGCGTAAAGGTCGATCAATGCTTGACAATGAACAAACGTTCGTTGAGCATTCGTTCTTAATCATCCTTGATCATCCGATTAAGAATGAATTCGAAAGTCTGGACGAGACGTTGGAATTATGGAAAATGCACTTGGCACTGGTGCATTTATCGAGTTGCATCCGCGGAACCTATTTCGTCCGCGACGAAGGTGGAGCATCGAGCGAATTAAAAAAAAAGAAAAATTTCACCTCCGTCCTCTCTGAGAACGCATTTTCTGAAAGCCGCGCTCGAAAGCACTCGCTTTTGCCAGTTGAAACTCTCGGCGGTGAAGAAGCAAACAGGAAAAAGGAAGCACGCGAGGCCAGCGCCGAGCGTTGAACACGCTCGCGAGTTCGTCGCGCGTCCTCGCGCTGCTAACCTCCTCGAAAAATTGAATTTGTTCGTTAGAGAAGAAGAAGAAGAAGAAAAAAAGAAATTTTTAATTACGATTTTAAAAAAAAATAAAATTTGAACGTGACAAATCGCGATAAATCGGGTTTATGCTGTTTGCCTGTTTCATTTCTTGGAATGTACGTACATTGTGAGCAAAAGAATCTATCTAGAATGATTTAGAACGAAGATTTAACAAATCAATTTCTCTGTTCGTCGGTGAATTCGATCAATCACCTTTTCTAAGGTGAAACGACATTGTATTAAATAAGTATTATTAATATATAATATATATTATATATTATTTATACAGTATTAAATAAGAACTGAGATGTCAATATATCGAAATCGGACAATATATCTAAATTAATAAAAATGAGATTAGGAACCAAAATTCGAAGCTTTATAGAGTTTCTTATACAGTGTTTTAAAGAGAATCTATCTTTTTAATATACTTTTTGAAATACACAACACTCGAGTTGAATAACTATTGGCCGAACTTGTCATTCGATTAAATAAATGAGACCAAGAAATATCTCCAAGACTAACAAAAATATATATCTAAGATTAATAAAAAAAAAATTCAGCGAGCTCGTCGTCAAATTGACCAACTTTAAAGAATTTCCCTTTAAATTAACCATCTTTCCTACATCCTTCTTAAGCCCAGCAGTCCACGCTACAAACAGCGTAGCTAATCTAACGTTAAACAAGAGCAGAAATTCCGTAAG
This sequence comes from Frieseomelitta varia, assembly GCF_011392965.1. Lineage (NCBI taxonomy): Eukaryota > Metazoa > Arthropoda > Insecta > Hymenoptera > Apidae > Frieseomelitta > Frieseomelitta varia. Next base: position 156,182 of record NW_025110555.1, read on the forward strand.
TATGAACCGAAACGCCTCAAAGAAGAAAAAGAAAAAGAAAAAAAAAAAAAAAAAGAAACAAAAGAGAAAAGCACAATTACTCTTTGTGCGGGCGTGCACGACGGGGTTGTTGCACCAGCTGGGAGTAGGAGAGAGACCTGCGCAACGTTTCCCTCTGACAACGTTATTATCGCGAATAAACTATCAGAAGATTAAACGGAACAAGCAACTGCGGGCGGACAGTGGCCTCTGCAAGGAAAAAAAAAAAAAAAAAAAAGAGAAATTACTTCCTTCGTGTTGGTTGGAAGCGCCAATGTTTGCCAGTGTTGACTCTGCTTCTCTAGCTCCTTCCAGCCCCCTAATTTTCTCCCGGGTTTCCTTGACCATGCTCGTGTTTAGTCTACGTAGGCCACCACGTGGCGGTTCTCCGTGTCTCTCTCTTTCTCTCTCTCGAGAACCTTGGCGTTTTATCGTGAAACGAAAGGGGAAGGGACGCGTAAAACGCGGCTGAAAAGATCGTTCGAAACTCGTTGGCGCATGTTCGACGACGCGTACACTCGTTTGTTTTTTTTTTTTTTTTTTAGTTTCCTCCTTCTCTTTTCCTCTTTCTCAGTCGTCTTTCTCCGTCGACGACTGGCGAGGGTTTATTTTTTTCGGCGGAACGATGAACTGCCGCAATTAAGCGGGACGAAATGAAATTAATGCTGGCACCGTCGCTCGTTCGCCACCGCGAGAAAGACAAACGACCATCCGCGTACACACGCCCCCGCATTCGGAAGTATCGGCGACATATTCTCTTCAGTTTGTACAAGACCGTGATAATTGCCGAACGGGGGCGATCGACCGATCAATCGATCGATCGGCTCGTGTTTGCACGTGCTGCGAATTAACATGCTAACCCATTAAGGGCCAAGCCAGAGTTTGGAGAACAGTTCACAATTTCTTCGAGTTTCGTAAAATTGTAGAACGCTCGAAATATACGACGACGTGAAACGTTTCATAGCCTCGATAATTAAGAAACAGAATTTAATTGAACGTGATTCAAGTGAATCGCAAGTGAAATACTTTTGTAAATGGATGGACTTCTCTTTGGTGTTTTTAACATCTTGCTCGAGAATTTTTTGTTCCAAAATTGTAATATTTTCTCAGTTTCAAGCATATCTGAGTGAAACGAAATAGACAAAACAAATAATAAATTTATCACTTCTCGATAATTTCTATCCAGTGGCATCGTGCCGACGAGTTCAAAGAGATAGCGACGAATTGTTGTACAACGCGGTTCGGTCACTCGTTATGGTCCGCAGTCGGTTGCCAGCGCAAGTGGTTAAGATCAGCAACGAGTTGAATTTATTGAAAAATTCTGAAAGTCGTACCATGAAGTCATGTCGGAACAACTTGAAAGTGGAAACAGCGTGAATTTGTTCTAAACGTTTATTGCTGTCAATTTATCGACGTCCGTCGTTTATCGATCAATCTTTCAACTGAGGAAATTTGAAGTGTGTCAGAAAATTTGAAGACTTTTTCAGAAATCTTTCTCGAACGAAATTATTAAAAAAAAAAAAAAAAAAAGGAGAATGACGTTCCAGCAGCTAAAAAAGAAGCTCTTTTCGTGACTAAAAAATGTATACGCGAACAAGAGACGGATATTTCCGTGTCAAGGCGAGGTGTTTTCAAGCGGCCACTGTATTTGAACTTCCACGTGTGCGATTTCCAGTCAGATGTTGATCGTTACCATGAGATGACGTTGACGTCATCAGCTAAACCATCATTTTAACCACCACGCTGGTGCAACGACCACGATCGTGGCGATAGCGTTTATTCAGTCGACAATTCACGTTGAAATAACTTTTGTTACATGTCGTACGAAACAATTTAATATATTGCATTGCGTCGATTTTGTTTAGTTCGATTTGGTAATTAGTATTTACGAAGAGAGATACATCCTACTAATATGTTGTCGATATTATATATTGTGTCATTATTATATTATTATTTATTATTATGTGTTACTATTATTACTATATATATATTGTATTATTATATATTGTGTATATATGATATTATATATTAACTTTGGAAATAAGTATCTGACAATAAATACTTTATGAAGATTCTACTTTAATTTAGTAATTATCTGCAAAGAAATTATATTTGAAATATATTTGACATATATTTTTGGAGACGTGATTCTGAGCAACTTTTCCTTATACATGTAATCGTCGATCTCTTTTAATTTTCGAGATATTCGTGAAAGTATACCGTGTCAGTTTGGGTCGGGATTAGGCTAAAGTTACGCAGTGGCGATGCAGAGGGAGGGGAGAAGACCCCTCCCTGCCAACGCTTTTACTTCGTAACGCACAATTTTCAGCTGTGAAACAAAGTTATTACTGTATCGGATAGATTTCTGCCATTACGACAAAAAATCGTCAGCGAGATATCGATACTCTGTTTTATTTATCTCTACTTAACTCGATTCATTGAGCGGGTTATAATCGTGCATTATGAAGTGAAAACGAGGGGCAGAATCCCTCTCCCTGTATCCCCATTCCGAATTTCTTGCCTAAATCCAACCCAAATGTAACACAAGCAAGAAAATATCGTGTGTAGCATCGAATATATTTTTGTGACTATCTCGACAATTGAAAAAGAATGACGATTATTTATATCGGGAGATGTTTCTTAGAATCACGACCTCAACAGCAGATTTCAAGCTCATACGAACATCTTTACAAATAATCATCTTTAATTTAATTGTAGTTTTGTTACGAAAGTCGAGTCAATCTGTAAATGTCGTTTGATTAATTTTTGTTCTACGAAATGGTACGTAATAATAATTGTAGAGAAAACAGGTCATAACATTTTATATAGCTCATCCTGCTTAAAATGAATTATAAAATTCTATCTGTATTCAATGTGATTAAAATTGTAAAGAACGATAACTACAGCTAATTCAACTTTTTATTCGTTGTTATATTTAAATTTAAATGATTTTCAAATTTCCACCAATATTTTTACGTTGTATTACAGTTTTGTTGATTTATCATTCAGTAACATTACACCTATATGTTGTTTCAGTTCCGCTTACTTTTGTGTCAGATATCTGGCCCACTGAAATCACTGGTATGTAACTCTTTACAAATAATTATCTTCCATTTAATTATAATTTCGTTACTAGGGCTGTACAACCTGTATATTCAGAAAATTCATCTAGAACTTTGTAACAAATAAAAAAACTTCGCAACATTTTTTTTTCATTTGTAGATTACTGTACGTTCAACATCCTAAGTGCGTGAGTTTGCTCAGATAATCAAGATTGTTGAAGATTGTTGCATAAGCCTCGTTGCGAAAAGTAAAAAAGTGAGAACGTCCGAACGAACGAATATTACAGAATTTATCTTAGGAGAGCATTGAAACGTGGAAGTACGCGAGCACAGAAATTATCACAGCCGAGAGATTAGGAATCGGTGTTAACCTGTTTAGCCCAGTAACGAGGTGAAACGGAGCGTGGTAGTACTTCGAACGCTACTCGCCTCGCGTTCCACTCCGACGAAAAAAAAAAAGAAAAAAAGAAAAAGAAAAGAAAAACAGAAAGAAAAGAAAAACGTGACGATTATGCAAACGAACACGCCGTCAGCTATCAGCTACCCATGTTAATTCGATTCCTATTCCCAGAGCCGCGACTCGGTTTGATTTATTTCAACCCGGAATACGGTATAAATTACGCGGCGGCTCTCTGAAAGAGGGTTGCAGAGACGCGCGCGCGCGCGAGAGAGAGAGAGAGAGAGAGAGAGAGAGAAAGGAAAAAAAATGAAAAAAGCTGGGAACGCGTAGTGCGAACGACACCGCGCAGAATTTTAGGCGAAGACGGGGGAGAAAGAGCCCCGGTGAAGGAGATAAAGCTGGCACAAAGGGTTGGAATATTAAAAAGGGAAGGACAGATACAGGTGGAAACGCGAGATAAAGATTAGAAGGCACCGAACGTGAAACACACAAAGCGTAGAGACGAGAGGGAGAAAGAGAGAGACAGGAGAGTGCATTATTTTGAACATACAGTGGCTCGTGAAAGTTTTTTTTTTTTATATCAACATATTCATTTTTACGAATATGTCACGTGCGTTATATGTATATAGGAAATGTAATTGGAAATTTGACAGGAAACGCTAGAATCAATTTCAAGAAAACGTGTAGATAGATAGAATAATTCTAAACACGTTTAATATATTATAAACTCTATGAATAGAGTAGTTCCAACATGAGACACGAGTGCTAATTGTGAAAATAAATTGAAAACAAGCAAGAAAACTGAAAATATTTAGAGAAACTTGGCAAGATATTTGGTGAAAGTATACCTATATTGGAATAATCACTTGTCTATTATAAGATTAAGTGAGTTTCTATAAATGTTCATTTTCTTGAATTATTGTATGTACAACGACACAATGTTTCTGTAAATATTCACTTTCTTGAACATTATTATAATATAAGAACGTAATAATATTATTATAGTATAATGTAATAATATTACTATAATATAATAATATTATTACAATATAATATAATAATATTATTACAATATAATATAATAATATTATTACAATATAATATAATAATATTATTACAATATAATATAATAATATTATTACAATATAATATAATAATATTATTACAATATAATATAATAATATTATTACAATATAATATAATAATATTATTATAATATGATAATATAATAATATTATTCTACGCACAGTGACGGACAAAAGGAAATTCACAAGAAGGACACTATGAACGTTAGTAATATGAAATAAATATGTCACGCTCTTCACGATATTAATAAATAATTTGTTCTGAGTGATTGTAGTTTACATTTGTCAAATGCAATGCTACTTTCTGAAAACGCGGTATATTTTCATACTATTATGCTTATTTAACCTCCTTAGACGAGAAGACGGTAGTTCAGAATATTTCGAGACAGCAGACGGGAAGTATGAAATTTTTATATTACACTTCCGATTCGTTCCAAATTTTAACCAATATAATCACGACGTACTCACGTCACATATTACTGACATAGTACTGATAAAATTGCTGAACGTAAACGCAATGTATTCGAGAGATAATTCGAGAGATGCAACGATCACCAAATACACAACGCAACAATCGGAATGGTGTCGAACGTTAGCTTTCTCAAAACCATCTGCTCTCGAATCGAATCCTCGAAAGAGGATTTAAATTTCATCAGAAACAATCAAGTGTATGAGTACTTTTTACCGCTATATATATATATATATATATATATATATATATATATATATATGTAATAAACATGCAAATGCTAAATATTCGTACGCATATGTCTTTAATTAAGGGGTTAAACAGAGTAAGAACGTAATCCACAATGGCGTGGCCGTAGTCTAGCATCATTTTCTCCGGCAGCGTGGCTCGTTCACCCGGCGAAAAATAATTGCAAGCGGCACAATTATTGCTTAACAAGTATGTAATTACAGCGACAAGCAGGATAGGGTTATCTCGCTCGCGGAATTGTTATACGCGCCGCGTAATTGGCCTTAACGTTAATTCGTCGTCGTATTTTTCTTTATTTTTTTCACGCGTTTCAAATGCGCGAAGGTAGAAAGAGGTGTAAAGAAAGAGAAAGAGAGAGAAAGAGAGAGAGAGAGAGAAAGAAAAGGGATGATTTATCGCAGGAAATCGACGACTAGACGACTATGGGTATGGTAAATGGACGCGAAGCCACGATTCAACATCGATCGAGTGAAACGAAGTTACGCGTTTGATTGAAATTGCTTATTGCGCGACAAAAGCCTTGAGACGCATTATCGAAAGAGAGAAAGGGTAATAACACTTGCAAACTTACATCGGGTGAAAGAAGTAGCGGTGCGCCTAGATTTTTTGCTGACATGTTTGTGAGAACAAATAATATTAACTATTAAATATTAAATATTATATAATATTAACTATTAAATATTAAATATTAAATATTATATAATATATAATATTATACAATATTAATATTAAATATTAAATGTTATATAATATATAATATTATACAATATTAATATTAAATATTAACTATTAAATAGACATTAACAAAGTCTATTTTCATAAATAGTTCACTATACGCAAAATATAAATGCACTAACGTGCACAGTAGATAATAACGTGAGAAATATAAAAATTCGAGAGTCAAAAAAGTAACCGACAGACTTGTAAGTTCGATATTTAACGAAAAGATAAATAAAATATCATTGCAAGTAATATTGAATGTTAAGAGTCACTCTTAGGAGTTTCTTTCATTAAAAATATTTTATACTTTCAAATAATGTTCAAATACGTGGCAAAGCTGAAAAGAAAACCATCCATATGTCGATTTGCCTTTTTAATTTTCGAATATTTATATTATTTGTGTTATTACTGTATTAAATAATACTTTTGTATTATTTGTATCATTATATTGTAACTTGTTATCGATTGTTGCTGATGAAGTTGCAAAGAAACCATTCATTTGATCCTCGGAGTTTTACATTACTTGTATAATTATCGTTACTCATCATTGAAAATTGATTCTGCGAATACGTAGAAAACTATTTATGAAAACTATTTAAAATTTGACAAGAAAACTCAACATGTTCTCGATCCACTGTACGTACATGATACGAAATATACACGAAAATATTTTCAAACACTTGGAAATTTCTCGACGAGCATACTTTGGCGTGGAAATTTATTTATATATTGCGCGTGAACGTGTTTAATTCAGACGATTTTCGCTATATATATTTATGAATGTATTTTGAGAGAGAGCAACGTAAAGGGGAATCGACATCTTTCAGAGGATGAAGACAAAAGGTTCTCTCAATATAAAAATATAATTATAAAAATCAGAGTTTATTCTAATCCTGTACGATCGATATGATTATAATAGTAGATCAGCTTCTCGATACGGACAACGGAGTCTGAAATTATTTCGATCGATATTATTTTTATACGCGATATTATCATGACGTCGCACGCGTCGGAATCTCGTTACGAGAGGTATACGTCGTAAAACTGATTTTCGCGAGCTAATAGATCAAACGTTCGAACAACGTTGAAACGCGTCGATGGCTGTTTCTCTCGATCTCAATAAATTTGCACGATCTTTCTATCTAAAAACAACTAGCGGGAAACGGGATGGGTATTTACATCGGGCTCGAGAAAGGGAAACGGAAACAGAACGAATAGCTCTCATTGTCAGAGAGCATTCTAATCCTAAGATACTGGCAGAACTTCCTCGCTTCCTCGTAAAAAGCTACACCCCTTTTTAAACTACACCCGTTTTTGCCATTACGTTTAAGCGCAGTAATGCCGTAAGAAGACGTAACTTTGTAAATAGCTTTTGTCTCTCGACTTCTTCGGATCGTTTCCAAGCCTTCCAACATTTCACTCTTGCATTCAACGCGTGTTCTTTCTCAATGAAACTTGTATTTTGCTATCAAAAAGATTTGTCTGCCTTTATAAAATTGCTTGATAAAATTAAATTTGATATTCGTCTTTGACACGTTAATCGTTTGTTGTCATTTTCGAAGCAATTGGTCGGCTAATTGGCAATTAGTCACAGAATCTCGGCTGATACATCAGTTTCGCAAGACAGGTGAGCATTTTCTCAACGTGAAATCTTGCCCGCTCAAAACTTTACAATTGCATACGTTCAAAGTTTTCTTTTCTTATCTGATTGCTTCACGGTTGAAGTTTTCGCGAAACTTTAATAAACGTTAATAAACGCCCTGCCTACGTGATGTATGCCTCTCTTGGTCGTTTTGCTCTCCACGAGCAGAGTACAAAAGATAAGAAGCGGAACGTTCTTTAAAGCGGAGCCGAGATCTTTCGGAGCCGTTTTAAAACTTTGCTCGCGTAACCGCAATCCCCATGGCAAATTGCATTTTATAACACTTTTAATGAACATTAATTACACAAGGAGAGAATTAAACAGCTCTTTGTACGTCGCTGGAATTCTAAATTTTTGCAGAATCAACCCAGGAACACCAGATGAACGAAAAATACGGAATGAAGTGAAATTTCTCGGAAGGAGAGAGAACTTTTGAGAAGTGATTCTCAATTTCTAAAATTAATTCGAATTCCCTTCCCGTCCGTCACCTCTGCGAAACGAATCGAAATAGAATACTCCTAACATGAGCGACGACCCTAAAAGATCGCCGCGGGCGCGTCCAGCTCGCCAAAGGCTGAAATAAACGAACCGGGGGCCCCTGCGAACCAATTTTTGTAACCAATCAGTCTTCAACCGGCCTCAACTGTTGATGGACACAGTTTCCAATCGGGCGAGCATCTCGTCCATCGGCAGACGAGAAGATGAAAAAGGCTTTTCGAGGCGTGTTCTCCCCGTCTACCTACTCGTCAAGTGGTCGCAGCGTGGTGCAACGGTTAAGAAAGAAACGAGAGGAGTCTCGAGCGAGGGAACGGAGCAGGTAACGATCCCCAATGGCGAGGAAATTACGCGGAGGCTCGCCATTCCGGTCAAGAGTCACCACCATGGTGGAACCAGTCTAATAGGTTCGACTATGTTTTATGCCCACGTTGGAAGGACGTATGCGCGCGTTCAAAGGCGCGAGGCAAAGGATCACGGTGTCAAGTTTCGGCGGGGCTAGGCTCCCCCGAACGTACACAATCATAATGGTTAATGGTTAATTCCGGCTACCCCATAAAGACAGCCAGCCCAGCCCCTCTTTTTCCCTTTCTTTTTGAGGATCCGCAGGCCACGACGAGCTGTACGCGCGGGAATTAACCTTGTGCGCTGGAATGACGTACCACTCACGTCGAGAATCTTTTTTGTCCCGACATTGCAACATTTTCTCAGTTTCAAGTACGTTTAAATGCAATCCAAAGCAAATGACAAGTTTGTTAATAATTTCTATCCAATGATATCACACCGACGAGTTCAAAAGGAGAAGAAAGCGACGAATTATTTTGTACGGTCACTCGTTATGGTCCGCAATACAGTCGCCAGCGCAAGAAGGTTAAA